>NC_042987.1:41541657-41699157 GCF_901001165.1 Salmo trutta | reverse complement strand
TGTGAGTGGTTGTGAGTGGGTGTGAGTGGGTGTGAGTGGGTGTGTGTGTGTGTATCCCACATCTGTTATGAGGGAGTAAAAGATGTTAGGGACAATATAGGATGATTCACAATAATTGTTTGCTAATATAATAATTGCTTGCCATAATGTAATTTTGGTAAAGGTGAGTCAGGTGAGAGGTAAAATTGCCTACATTACTACAAATATTAATTGATAAATTATGGAAAATAATATAAACAGGATTTTTTTAATATATATATATATATATATATATATATTAAAAATGGGATACGGGGGGTCGGGGGTGGTCTGCCGGGCATTGGGATGGCAACCCAACTCGGGATGAGGAGGGCTTTTAGCGGGTGGAATAGTGGGCACCAATTGGAGGTTTACTTAGTATGCAATGCAAATATCATGGTACAGCTATTTGGACACTCAATCATCATGTTACTTTTTAATGGTACGTTTACAAACATATATTTTCATAAATAGAATTTATACTTGTTTATATATATTTATAAAATCAAAAGAGTCCATATTCACAAAGGAAATTGAAGGACTATCAGTACAGTTAGATAGCGATAAAAACTGTACCATAGAGGCACAGAATAAGTTAGAGGAAAAACAAAAAGAAATGGAGGAATTTATTCAAGAAAGATCCAGTATAATATATTATAAAAAATAAAGCGAACTGGATGGAATATGGGGGGAAAAATGCACCAAATTATTTTTCAATTTTCAACATAGAAATGCTACCAGAAAAATGTATTGAAACTTGTTATAAATGATGGAGTCACGCATGATTCACCGAATGATATTTTTTGAAAGAGGAAGTAAAGTACTTTATATGTTTTCATTTCAGTCTCCTCCATCTCCACTAACCGAAGCTAATTGTATGGATTTTTTTACCTATTAATAATGTAAACTTAACATCTGTACAGAAAGACTCATGTGACGGCCAAATTACAGAGGAGGGACTTCTTGGTGTAATTAAAGCCTTTAAGGATGGGAAAACTCCAGGGCTGGATGGCATACCAGTGGAAGTATACCAAACCTTTTCTGATATACTCAGAGGACCATTATTAGCATGTTTTAGCCACTCCTATATAAACGGTAGATTATCAGACACTCAACAAGAAGGTCTGATTTCATTATTACTGAAACAGAATCCAAGTGGTATATATAAAGATCCAGTCCATAAAAAAAATTGGAGGCCTCTTACACTTCAGTGTTGTGATGGAAAAAAATGCATTTTCCACTTAGGGGTGTACTCACTTTTGTTGCCAGCGGTTTAGACATTAATGGCTGTGGGTTGTGTTATTTTGAGGGGACAGAACATTTACACTGTTATACAAGCTGTACACTCACTACTTTACATTGTAGCAAAGTGTCATTTCTTCAGTGTTGTCACATGAAAAGATATACTCAAATATTTACAAAAATGTGAGGGGTGTACTCACTTTTGTGAGATACCCATATATATATATATATATATATATATATATATATATATATATATACACAGTATGTATTTATATATATATTTACCTCCTAAATTTAAGGGGGATTGGAAATGATGCAGACAATTACATTGATGGAAGCAACAATCTTTCCGCAATATTAAAGCTGATTCACCCCTTAAAAAAAAAAAATGGAAAAAAACTATCAAAATAGAGAATCAGTGACGATCTTGATCCTAACCATCAAACCACTCCCTACAGGGTAATGTCCCGTCCAGAGTCAGTATCCATGTGTTTTACCAGAAGCAGATCAATCAATGACAACATATATATAACCTATATGTAACTTATATTAATGTGTAAATCCCCTACAGGGTAACGTCCCGTCCAGAGACAGTATCCATGTGTACTACCAGAAGCAGATGCGTATGTACATGTCGCAGGGTTCCAGTCTGGACCGGCTCATCGAGGAGGACAATGTGTCGTGGCCGCACAGAGTCCGTAGAAGGAGAGGTATCTATCGTATGGAGAGCCAGGACTCCGTTGTATCTATGGTCTCCAGGGATAGTATATCCAGGTAAGCAGGGTTGCCTAGGTTACTTTCTAAATGTAATCCGTTACAGTTACTAGTTACCTGTCCAAAATTGTAATCTGATTACATTCGGTTACTTTTTAGATTACTTTCCCCTTAACCGCCGTTAACACTTTGTTGAGCTTCCTCACTAGCGTGAGGGAACACAGCCGACGAAGCGGTGCAACTACAAAGGTGTCCTCAATTGGAAACCCAGTCGAGTCACGTCTGCGGTGTCGTTAGTTAAGAGGCATTAGAAGAAGACATAAGTGTGGCTCAGTTGGTAGAGCATGGTGTTTGCAACGTCAGGGTTGTGGGTTCAATTCCCACGGGGGGCCAGTACAAAAAAAAATAAATGTATGCATTCACTACTGTAAGTCGCTCTGGTTAAGAGCGTCTGCTAAATGACTAAAAATGGATATGTAATGTATGTTACCAATTGAACCACATCTATTGCAGGATAAATCAATGTTAAAGTTTATATAGCTGGCCATATATATGGATGTTAAATTTAACTACATGGGTTGGTTATGTAGGCTTCTTCTAACCCTTTGGGGACCTTTAACAGAATGTGACTGGCAGAACGGGTGTTGTGTGTAGAGGATGAGGGCTGCAGTAGATATCTCAGATAGTGGGGAGTGAACGGGTGTTGTATGTAGAGGATGAGGGCTGCAGTAGATATCTCAGATAGGGGGGAGTGAACGGGTGTTGTGTGTAGAGGATGAGGGCTGCAGTAGATATCTCAGATAGGGGGGAGTGAACGGGTGTTGTATGTGGAGGATGAGGGCTGCAGTAGATATCTCAGATAGTGGGGAGTGAACGGGTGTTGTATATGGAGGATGAGGGCTGCAGTAGATATCTCAGATAGGGGGGAGTGAACGGGTGTTGTGTGTAGAGGATGAGGGCTGCAGTAGATATCTCAGATAGTGGGGAGTGAACGGGTGTTGTGTGTAGAGGATGAGGGCTGCAGTAGATATCTCAGATAGGGGGGAGTGAGGCCTAAGAGGGTTTTAGAAATAAGCAACAACCAGTAGGTCTTGCGACGGGTATACAGAAATGACCAGTTTACAGAAGAGTATAGAGTGCAGTGATGTTCCCTATAAGGAACATTTGTGGCAAATCTGATGGCTGAATGGTAAAGAACATTTAGCCGCTCGAGAGCACCCTTACCTGCCGATCTATAAATTATGTCTCCGTAATCTAGCATGGGTAGGATGGTCATCTGAATCTGGGTTAGTTTGGCAGCTGGGGTGAAAGAGGAGTCCGCATTCAGTCAGCTGTATAAGGAAATAAGCAAACAGGGAACCGTTCACCCAGAGGCGGCGAAAGGTTAAATAGGTCAACATTCACAAGGCCACAGGGCCAGACGGATTACCAGGACGTGTACTCCGAGCATGCACTGACCAACTGGCAAGTGTCTTCACTGACATTTTCAACCTCTCCCTGACCGAGTCTAATACCAACAAGTTTTAAGCAGACAACTATAGTCCCTGTGCCCAAGAACACTAAGGTAACCTGCCTAAATGTCTACAAACCCGTAGCACTTACGTCAGTAGCGATGAAGTGCTTTGAAAGGCTGGTCATGGCTCACATCAACACCATTATCCCAGAAACCCTAGACCCACTCCAATTTGCATACCGCTCAAACAGATCCACAGATGACGCAATCTCTATTGCACTCCACACTGCCCTTTCACACCTGGACAAAAGAAACACCTATGTGAGAATGCTATTCATTGACTACAGCTCAGCGTTCAACACCATAGTACCCTCAAAGCTCATCAATAAGCTAAGGACCCTGGGACTAAACACCTCCCTCTGCAACTGGATCCTGGACTTCCTGACGGGCCGCCCCCAGTTGATAAGGGTAGGTAGCATCACATCCACCACGATGATCCTCAACACAGGGGCCCCTCAGGGGTGCATGCTCAGTCCCCTCCTGTACTCCCTGTTCACTCATAACTGCATGGCCAGGCACGACTCCACCACCATCATTAAGTTTGCAGACGACACAACAACGACCAGACAGCCTATAGGGAGGAGGTCAGAGATCTGGCCGGGAGATGATTGTGGACTACAGGAAAAGGAGGGCCGAGCACGCCCCCATTCTCATCAACGGGGCTGTAGTGGAGCAGGTTGAGAGCTTCAAGTTCCTTGGTGTCCACATCACCAACAAACTAGAATGGTCCAAACACACCAAGACAGTCGTGAAGAGGGCACGATAAAACCTATTCCCCCTCAGGAAACTAAAAAGATTTAGAATGGGTCCTCGGATCCTCAAAAGGTTCTACAGCTACACCGTCGAGAGCATCCTGACCGGTTGCATCACTGCCTGGTATGGCAACTGCTCGACCTTCGACCGCAAGGCACTTCAGAGGGTAGAGCGTACGGCCCAGTACATCACTGGGGCTAAGCTGCCTGCCATCCAGGACTTCTACACCAGGCGGTGTCAGAGGAAGGACCTAAAAATTGTCAAAGACCCCAGCCACCCCAGTCTTAGACGGTTCTCTCTGCTACCGCATGGCAAGCTGTACCGGATCACCAAGTCTAGGACCGAAAGGCTTCTCAACAGCTTTTACCCCCAAGCCATAAGACTCCTGTCTACATGAAAATGGCTAAAAAGCAACAAATTTGAAGTTTTGGAATCGCCTAGTCAAAGTCCAGACCTAATCCCAATTGAGATGTTGTCGCAGGACTTGAAATAAGCAGTTCATGCTTTAAAACCCACAAATGTCGCTGAGTTAAAGCAGTTCTACATGGAAGAGTGGACCAAAATGTCCTCCACAGTGATGTGAGAGACTGATCAACATCTACAGGAAGTATTTGGTTGGAGTCATTACAGCTAAAGGTGGAACAACCAGTTATTGAGTGTAAAGGGGGCAATTACTTTTTCACTCAGGGATTTTGCATAACTTTATTTATGAAATAATATATACAAGTATGTAATTGTTGTGTTATTTGTTCACTCAGGTTCCCTTTATCTAATACCTGAGACTTGCCTAGTTAAATATAGTGTCACGACTCCTGCCGAGGGTGTTGGGTGGTGCTCGGCGGTCGTCGTCACCGGCCTACTAGCTGCCACCGATCCCTTTTTCCCTTTCTGTTTGTATTGTCTAATTAGTTTCACCTGTTTTCATTTAGGCTTGTTAGTTGGGCTTTTTAAGCCAGTAGGCCCGCCTGTTCTTTGTGCGGGCTTGATGATCCTTCCACTGTGTTCTGGATAGTATATTTTGGGCGTTTGTATTTTGGTGCGCCCGGCATTTTGGGCGAAATACTTTTGTGCGTAATAAAGAGCTACATTGAACTTTCTGTCTCCTGCGCCTGACTCCGCACCCACTACGCCAAGACCGTTACATAAAGGTTCAATACAAATTAAAATAAATCAGGTTTTGGTTGAAGATCTAATAACATTCGGTATTAAAAATATGCAAATAATCGCGGCAAATACTTTTTCACGGCACTGTATCTTCGAGAGACCCAGTAGAGTGCTTGAGATTTTCTATTATTGCTTTCTCTATGTAATTCTACTGCTTGATCAGTATCTTCAGCATGACGGAGGAGGATACAGGCTGAGAGATGAGAAATCACATTCTACATCATCCGGCCATAACCTCCCCACCAACTTCCTCAACGTTAGCTGTGTCATGTGAAAGCCATGTTGTAACCATTGTGTCATTTCAATCGTTTATTTCTCATCCCATCCATCAGTGCCTACACTGAGGCCACCATGCTGTTCTCCCAGCAAGACACGCTGGACGAGCTGGACGGAATGCCGTCAGACGTTCCCATTCCCAAAACCAGCGAGCGTGTCCGGCCCAAACTCTGTAAGATTTACGGCCTGGACGCCTCCAAGTCCACTGACAGCAGCAGCAGCCAAGTGTCCAGGTGCCTGGTTCAAGCCAAAAACCCTCTTCCTTTTATTCCTCCTCATCTTCCTCTTCCTCCCCTCACACACCCATGTTCTGTTTATGGGTTGCTTATTATCACCCATGTTCTGTTTATGGGTTGCTTATTACCACCCATGTTCTGTTTATGGGTTGCTTATTACCACCCATGTTCTGTTTATGGGTTGCTTATTACCACCCATGTTCTGTTTATGGGTTGCTTATTACCACCCATGTTCTGTTTATGGGTTGCTTATTACCACCCATGTTCTGTTTATGGGTTGCTTATTACCACCCATGTTCTGTTTATGGGTTGCTTATTACCACCCATGTTCTGTTTATGGGTTGCTTATTATTCTCATCATTATATGTGGTTTGTTTCTGTTCCTCAAACTTCACAAACTACTGTCAATATGATTATTTTGATGAATAGGATTTTTCCCTTCACGTTAAGTAAGATGTCAGTCTTTCTGTTCTCTCAACCAACGTTTGAAACTACACAATGATACATTGGGCTGTTGAGTGAGTGTCACCCAAATACTCTCAACTTTGTGAATACAGTACTGAGGAGTGACAGTAACCAGTAACTGTGTGAATACAGTACTGAGGAGTGACAGTAACTGTGTGAATACAGTACTGAGGAGTGACAGTAACCAGTAACTGTGTGAATACAGTACTGAGGAGTGACAGTAACTGTGTGAATACAGTACTGAGGAGTGACAGTAACTGTGTGAATACAGTACCTAGGAGTGACAGTAACTGTGTGAATACAGTACTGAGGAGTGACAGTAACCAGTAACTGTGTGAATACAGTACTGAGGAGTGACAGTAACTGTGTGAATACAGTACTGAGGAGTGACAGTAACCAGTAACTGTGTGAATACAGTACTGAGGAGTGACAGTAACTGTGTGAATACAGTACTGAGGAGTGCCAGTAACCAGTAACTGTGTGAATACAGTACTGAGGAGTGACAGTAACTGTGTGAATACAGTACTGAGGAGTGACAGTAACTGTGTGAATACAGTACTGAGGAGTGACAGTAACTGTGTGAATACAGTACTGAGGAGTGACAGTAACTGTGTGAATACAGTACTGAGGAGTGACAGAAACCAGAAACTGTGTGAATACAGTACTGAGGAGTGACAGTAACCAGAAACTGTGTGAATACAGTACTGAGGAGTGACAGTAACCAGTAACTGTGTGAATACAGTACTGAGGAGTGACAGTAACTGTGTGAATACAGTACTGAGGAGTGACAGTAACCAGTAACTGTGTGAATACAGTACTGAGGAGTGACAGTAACTGTGTGAATACAGTACTGAGGAGTGACAGTAACCAGTAACTGTGTGAATACAGTACTGAGGAGTGACAGTAACTGTGTGAATACAGTACTGAGGAGTGACAGTAACCAGTAACTGTGTGAATACAGTACTGAGGAGTGACAGTAACTGTGTGAATACAGTACTGAGGAGTGACAGTAACCAGTAACTGTGTGAATACAGTACTGAGGAGTGACAGTAACTGTGTGAATACAGTACTGAGGAGTGACAGTAACTGTGTGAATACAGTACTGAGGAGTGACAGTAACCAGTAACTGTGTGAATACAGTACTGAGGAGTGACAGTAACTGTGTGAATACAGTACTGAGGAGTGACAGTAACTGTGTGAATACAGTACTGAGGAGTGACAGTAACCAGTAACTGTGTGAATGCAGTACTGAGGAGTGACAGTAACTGTGTGAATACAGTACTGAGGAGTGACAGTAACTGTGTGAATACAGTACTGAGGAGTGACAGTAACTGTGTGAATACAGTACTGAGGAGTGACAGTAACCAGTAACTGTGTGAATACAGTACTGAGGAGTGACAGTAACCAGTAACTGTGTGAATACAGTACTGAGGAGTGACAGTAACCAGTAACTGTGTGAATACAGTACTGAGGAGTGACAGTAACAGTAACTGTGTGAATACAGTACTGAGGAGTGACAGTAACTGTGTGAATACAGTACTGAGGAGTGACAGTAACTGTGTGAATACAGTACTGAGGAGTGACAGTAACCAGTAACTGTGTGAATACAGTACTGAGGAGTGACAGTAACAGTAACTGTGTGAATACAGTACTGAGGAGTGACAGTAACTGTGTGAATACAGTACTGAGGAGTGACAGTAACTGTGTGAATACAGTACTGAGGAGTGACAGTAACCAGTAACTGTGTGAATACAGTACTGAGGAGTGACAGTAACTGTGTGAATACAGTACTGAGGAGTGACAGTAACCAGTATCTTTGTGAATACAGTACTGGACATTGACAGTAACCAGTAACTTCCTCTCTGTGTCTGTCTGCCTGCCTGCCTGTCCCCCACAGCGAGGCGACTCAGTGCATCACTCTCTACTCACGGCAAGGCACAAATGACACCATCGAGGAGGTGGAGGACGAACAGGACCAGGGGGAGGACAGGCAGAACGAACCCTTGGGACCCCCACATCCAGAGGCAGAGGGGTCTGAGGGAAGCCCCTGGTGGAGTGGTGGTGGTGGAGTGACCACTGAGGAGGAGGAGGAGAGGGACCAGGGACAGTGGGATCCATGGGGGACTCCAGGCCCAACTTCGACCCTCCTGGCCCTTCGATCAGGGTCCCAGGACTGTACCACTGACAGTGACGATGGGGGTGTCCGGCAAGAGTACCGGAAGACAGAGGAGCGGGACCGGGCGGGTCAGCTGGACATCTCGGATGCCCCAAACACCTCGGACACTGACGTGCCTTCCAGCTACAACAAGGTTGGTTCTCTATGTCCCTTGTCACTCTGAGCTGGGTTCAATTCTAGATTTCTTCCTTCTAGGGAGATTTTCCTGGCCCCTGCTTTCACTTCTGCTTTGCTTGCTTTTTGAGGTCGGGCCGGGTTACTGTAAAACACTTTGTGACAACTGCTCATGTTAAAACGGTTTTATAAAATACATTTGATTGATCATTTGATTGCTCACACGGTAGGTAGCCCTTGGTAAATTGTTGTATAATGAAAAGTGCAAACTAAATGAATTATTATTATTTTTTGTCGTGAAAGGCGGTGAGCTTCGACCGACTGGAGGTGAGTGAGGATGAGAGTGACAGGGACGATAAGAGGAGGATGGTGATGACCCCAGACACCAGCCGGTCAGACTATCTGGATGGCCCCTTGCTGCCCTCATCTACCGCTGAGCTGACCGCCAGCGAACTGCTGCTCAACAAGTAAGTGGATGAGACACACTTATGTCTAATCTAGTTATATAGATCTAATCTATAGAGTGGAATTGAGTCCCAAACTTTATTTGTTGAACTGTGGAAAATCTTGGTGGGTTAAAACATTCTGCGGCATATCTAAAATGTCCTTATTAATGTATTTAGTGGTAATGACCTGCCATCTCATCTGATCCATACTGCAAATCATCTATTTTCTGTGACAAATGTTAGTTTTTTTTTTATAGATTAAATGTATTTATTTGAACTATTGTTATTGTTCCTAATTCATAATGATTAATTTCCCCTTTAAGAGCGTCCCACAAATCTGCACCAAAAAGATTACACAACATGGCCAAAAGTATACACCTGTTTGTCAAACATCTCATTCCAAAATCATGGGCATTAATGTGGAGTTGGTCCCCCCCCTTTGCTGCTATAACAGCCTCCACTCTTCTGGGAAAGCTTTCCACTAGATGTAGGAACATTGCTGCGATAACAGCCTCCACTCTTCTGGGAAGGCTTTCCACTAGATGTTGGAACATTGCTGCTATAACAGCCTCCACTCTTCTGGGAAGGCTTTCCACTAGATGTTGGAACATTGCTGCTATAACAGCCTCCACTCTTCTGGGAAGGCTTTCCACTAGATGTTGGAACATTGCTGCTATAACAGCCTCCACTCTTCTGGGAAGGCTTTCCACTAGATGTTGGAACATTGCTGCTATAACAGCCTCCACTCTTCTGGGAAGGCTTTCCACTAGACGTTGGAACATTGCTGCTATAACAGCCTCCGCTCTTCTGGGAAAGCTTTCCACTAGATGTTGGAACATTGCTGCTATAACAGCCTCCACTCTTCTGGGAAGGCTTTCCACTAGATGTAGGAACATTGCTGCTATAACAGCCTCCACTCTTCTGGGAAGGCTTTCCACTAGATGTAGGAACATTGCTGCTATAACAGCCTCCACTCTTCTGGGAAGGCTTTCCACTAGACGTTGGAACATTGCTGCTATAACAGCCTCCGCTCTTCTGGGAAAGCTTTCCACTAGATGTTGGAACATTGCTGCTATAACAGCCTCCACTCTTCTGGGAAGGCTTTCCACTAGATGTAGGAACATTGCTGCTATAACAGCCTCCACTCTTCTGGGAAGGCTTTCCACTAGATGTAGGAACATTGCTGCTATAACAGCCTCCACTCTTCTGGGAAGGCTTTCCACTAGATGTTGGAACATTGCTGCTATAACAGCCTCCACTCTTCTGGGAAGGCTTTCCACTAGATGTTGGAACATTGCTGCTATAACAGCCTCCACTCTTCTGGGAAGGCTTTCCACTAGATGTTGGAACATTGCTGCTATAACAGCCTCCACTCTTCTGGGAAGGCTTTCCACTAGATGTTGGAACATTGCTGCTATAACAGCCTCCACTCTTCTGGGAAGGCTTTCCACTAGATGTTGGAACATTGCTCCTATAACAGCCTCCACTCTTCTGGGAAGGCGTTCCACTAGATGTTGGAACATTGCTGCTATAACAGCCTCCACTCTTCTGGGAAGGCTTTCCACTAGATGTTGGAACATTGCTGCGGGGACTTGCTTCCATTCAGCCACAAGAGCATTAGTGAGGTCGGGTACTGATGTTGGGCGATTAGGTCCCGGCTCGCAGTCAGCGTTCCAATTCATTCCAAAGGTTTTCAATGGGGTTGAGGTCAGGGCTCTGTGCAGCCCAGTTAAGTTCTTCCACACCGATCTGAACAAACCATTTTTGTATGGACCTCGCTTTGTGCACAGGGGCATTGTCATTCTGAAACAGGAAAGGGCCTTCCCCAAACTGTTGCCACAAAGTTGGCAGCACAGAATCGTCTAGAATGTCATTGTATGCTGTAGAGTTAAGATTTCCCTTCACTGGAACTAAGGGTCCCGAACCATGAAAAACAGCCTCCAACCATTATTCCTCCTCCACCAAACTTTACAGTTGGCAGCATGCATTTGGGCAGGTAGCGTTCTCCTGGCATCCGCCAAAACCAGATTAGTCCGTTGGACTACCAGATGGTGAAGCATGATTCATCACTCCAGAGAATGTGTTTCGACTGCTCCAGAGTCCAATGGCGGTGAGCTTTACACCATTCCAGCCGACGCTTGGCATTGTGCATGGTGATCTTAGGCTTGTGTGCGGCTGCTCGGCCATGGAAACACATTTCATGAAGCTCCTGACGAACAGTTCTTGTGCTGACGCTGCTTCCAGAGGCAGTTTGGAACTCGGTAGTGAGTGTTGTAACCGAGGACAGATGATTTTTGAGTTACGCGCTTCAGTACTCAGCGGTCCAGTTCTGTGAGTTTGTGTGGCCTACCACTTCAGTACTCAGCGGTCCAGTTCTGTGAGCTTGTGTGGCCTACCACTTCAGTACTCAGCGGTCCCGTTCTGTGAGTTTTTGTGGCCTACCACTTCAGTACTCTGCGGTCCAGTTCTGTGAGTTTGTGTGGCCTACCACTTCAGTACTCAGCGGTCCCGTTCTGTGAGCTTGTGTGGCCTACCACTTCAGTACTCAGCGGTCCCGTTCTGTGAGCTTGTGTGGCCTACCACTTCACGGCTGAGCCGTTATTGTACCTAGACGTTTCCACTTCACAATAACAGCACTTACAGTTGACGAACTGACTTGTTGGAAAGGTGGCATCCTATGACGGTGCCACGTTGAAACTCACTGAGCTCTTCAGCAAGGCCATTCTACTGCCAATGTTTGTCTATGAAGATCGCATGGCTGTGTTCTCGATTTTATACACCTGTCAGCAACTGATGTGGCTGAAATAGCCGAATCCACTCATTTGAAAGGGGTGTCCACATATTTAGTTTTTTAGCTCTGGTAATATAGGCCTTCATTATGAACAGTTTGGGTTAGAGACCAGCGGGTTTCTGCATTTTAAAGATGCAACCCTGGACACAAAGTCATGCTCCATTTGTTTCTATAGCAGAGGCTGTAGTTCAGCTAAGACCAGAGACATACAGTACCAGAGACATACAGTACCAGAGACATACAGTACCAGAGACATACAGTACCAGAGACATACAGTACCAGAGACATACAGTACCAGAGGCTGTGGTTCAGCTAAGACCAGAGACATACAGTACCAGAGATATACTGTACCAGAGGCATACTGTACCAGAGGCATACTGTACCAGAGGCATACTGTACCAGAGGCATACAGTACCAGAGACATACAGTACCAGAGGCTGTGGTTCAGCTAAGTGTCACGGTTGTCGTAAGGAGAAGCGGACCAAAGTGCAGCGTGTGTGTCGTTCCACATTTTATTTACACTGTGAAACTATGCGATACATAAACATAAACTAAAGAACAAAACAACAAACCGTGACGCAGAGTTGAAAACATACACTACTCAAAAAATAATCTCCCACAAACCCAGGTGGAAAAAAAACCCTACTTAAGTATGATCTCCAATTAGAGACAACGAGGACCAGCTGTCTCTAATTGGAGATCATCCCAAACAAAACCCCAACATAGAAATACAAAACTAGACCCTGACAAAATAGAAATAGAAAACATAGAGAGAGAAAAACCTGTCACGCCCTGACCTACTCTACCATAGAAAATAAAATCTTACTATGATCAGGACGTGACAATAAGCCTAATCAGATTTGCTTGTGCAAAAAAGTTCTCACAGGCGAAATGAAATGATACAAATTACTTTGCTCGTGATGGGCTCTCTTCAAATGATACACTGGACTTAAAACAACCACACAGATGTAACCATGTGATGTTTACTGTTTTATCTGACCTCCACTAGTGCTCCCAAGTCAACAGTCCAATGTGCATTCTACAGGTCACGTTTATCAGTGTGATTATATTATCAAGATTAGGAGAAGTTTTGTGGCTGAGAGTTCCTCAAGGCACACCTGAGAGTTCCTCAAGGCAAAACACCTGAGAGTTCCTCAAGGCAAAACACCTGAGAGTTCCTCAAGACAAAACACCTGAGAGTTCCTCAAGGCAAAACACCTGAGAGTTCCTCAAGGCAAAACACCTGAGAGTTCCTCAAGGCCCAACACCTGAGAGTTCCTCAAGGCCCAACACCTGAGAGTTCCTCAAGGCACACCACCTGAGAGTTCCTCAAGGCACACCACCTGAGAGTTCCTCAAGGCAAAACACCTGAGAGTTCCTGAAGGCAAAACACCTGAGAGTTCCTCAAGGCAAAACACCTGAGAGTTCCTCAAGGCAAAACACCTGAGAGTTCCTCAAGGCAAAACACCTGAGAGTTCCTCAAGGCAAAACACCTGAGAGTTCCTGAAGGCAAAACACCTGAGAGTTCCTCAAGGCACAACACCTGAGAGTTCCTCAAGGCCCAACACCTGAGAGTTCCTCAAGGCAAAACACCTGAGAGTTCCTCAAGGCACGCCGGTGAGGCGCGACACCGTGCTTGAACACCCGTTTGCTATAGAGTATGGGTGAATATGGGTGAAACACAGCACATCTCAACATGACTACTGTGACTACCTGGAATTATACAACATCGGTTATCCAATACATTTTTAAGTCTGAACATCATTCAACTTCCTTCAAACGCAAACCTTAGGGTCCATGATTACTTTAAACATCAGCTATCCGAGCAGCTAACCGATCGCTGCAGCTGTACATAGCACATCTGTAAATAGCCCATCCAACTACCTCATCCCCATATTGTTTTTATTTACTCTTTTGCACACCAGTATCACTACTTGCACATCATCATCTGCTCATCTATCACTCCAGTGTTAATCTGCTAAATTGTAATTACTTTGCTACTATGGCCTATTTATTGCCATACCTCCTCACGCCATTTGCACACACTCTATATAGACTATATAGACTTAATTTTTTCTTCTACTGTATTATTGACTGTATGTTTGTTTTACTCCATGTGTAACTCTGTGTTGTTGTTTGTGTCGCACTGCTTTGCTTTATCTTGGCCAGGTTGTAAATGAGAACTTGTTCTCAACTGGCCTACCTGGTTAAATAAAGGTGAAATAAATAAATAAAAATAAATAAATAAAAATATATAATAAATAAATGATTCTAATAGAAAACATTCACACCTCAGTCCTAGCTGGTCGCCAGATCATTTTTTGCGCTTTAGCTAATATCTCCCCCCCGCCCTCTCTCCCCCCCTCTCTCTCCCCCCGGCGCCCTCTCTCCCCCCCTCTCTCCCCCCCCGGAGCCCTCTCTCCCCCTCTCTCTACCCCCACGGCGCCCTCTCTCTCCCCCTCTCCCCCCCCCCGGCGCCCTCTCTCCCCCTCTCTCTACCCCCACGGCGCCCTCTCTCTCCCCCCTCTCCCCCCCCCGGCGCCCTCTCTCCCCCTCTCTCTACCCCCACGGCGCCCTCTCTCTCCCCCTCTCTCCCCCCCCCCCGGCGCCCTCTCTCTCCCCCCCTCCATCAGGATGTTCCATGATGAGGAGTTAAAGCGGTCGGAGCGGTTCTATATGGGCCAGCCCCTGGCGCTCCAGTTGGTCTATGCCCTGTATAACATGCTGGTGGCCCACTCTGAGATGGTGTGTTACCTAGTCATCATCCTCAACAACATGCTGTCAGCCTCCTGTATCACCCTGGTCCTCCCTATCCTCATCTTCCTCTGGGCCATGCTGTCGGTACCTAGACCCAGTAAGAGGTTCTGGATGACTGCCATCGTTTATACAGAGGTAATGTAGCCCTGCATCCAAACCGGTACCCTATTCCCTATTTAGTACACTACTTTTAGCCAGGGGTCCAATTTGGGACACGGGCCTAGTTAATAATGTATACTGCAATATGCTACATAGAACTACTGCACATTAAACACATTACACTGCTATAAGTCTATGACAGACATAAACACTGCTATAAGTCTATGACAGACATAAACACTGCTATAGTCTATGACAGACATAAACACTGCTATAGTCTATGACAGACATAAACACTGCTATAGTCTATGACAGACATAAACACTGCTATAGTCTATGACAGACGTAAACACTGCTATAGTCTATGACAGACGTAAACACTGCTATAGTCTATGACAGACGTAAACACTGCTATAGTCTATGACAGACATAAACACTGCTATAGTCTATGACAGACATAAACACTGCTATAGTCTATGACAGACATAAACACTGCTATAGTCTATGACAGACATAAACACTGCTATAGTCTATGACAGACATAAACACTGCTATAGTCTATGACAGACATAAACACTGCTATAGTCTATGACAGACATAAACACTGCTATAGTCTATGACAGACATAAACACTGCTATAAGTCTATGACAGACATAAACACTGCTATAGTCTATGACAGACATAAACACTGCTATAGTCTATGACAGACATAGACACTGCTATAGTCTATGACAGACGTAAACACTGCTATAGTCTATGACAGACGTAAACACTGCTATAGTCTATGACAGACGTAAACACTGCTATAGTCTATGACAGACATAGACACTGCTATAGTCTATGACAGACATAGACACTGCTATAGTCTATGACAGACGTAGACACTGCTATAGTCTCTGACAGACATAGACACTGCTATAGTCTATGACAGACATAGACACTGCTATAGTCTATGACAGACGTAGACACTGCTAGAGTCTATAACAGACAGACACTGCTATAGTCTATGACAGACGCAGGTCCCACGGCCGAGTTAGAGGTTTTGGAAGACCTTCATTGTACACCGGCGTATGGGATGCTATGCTCTCCTATGGGATGCTATGCTATGGGATGCTATGCTATGCAATGCTATGGGATACTATGCTATGGGATGCTATGCTATGGGATGCTATGCTCTGCTATGGGATGCTATGCTATGGGATGCTATGCTATGGTATGCTATGCTATATAGAAGTATTAATTGAATATAATGCACATGTACTTTCTATGATAGTTTTACAGGTGTTACAATCCTTTAGATGAATATGTATTGTCTATGACCCTACACAATGAG
Organism: Salmo trutta; assembly: GCF_901001165.1. Classification (NCBI taxonomy): domain Eukaryota; kingdom Metazoa; phylum Chordata; class Actinopteri; order Salmoniformes; family Salmonidae; genus Salmo; species Salmo trutta. The sequence continues at coordinate 41,683,056 of NC_042987.1, read as the reverse complement.
TGGCTCAAAGTTAATACAAAGATCATGATACTCATCTCTAAGGAAGCCCCTGAAGAAAAATACACTCTTTATGGTGATATAATCCCAGATATAATCCCAGATATAATCCCAGATATAATCCCAGATATAATCTCAGATATAATCCCAGATATAATCCCAGATATAATCTCAGATATAATCCCAGATATAATCCCAGATATAATCTCAGATATAATCTCAGATATAATCCGAAGAACAGTCAGTTCATTAATTCGATGAACAGTCAGTTCATTAATTCGATGAACAGTCAGTTCATTCGTCTGAAGACTGTGTTGTCATGTGTTTCTACCATGCTGTGTTGCTACCATGCTGTGTTGTCATGTGTTTCTACCATGCTGTGTTGCTACCATGCTGTGTTGTCATGTGTTTCTACCATGCTGTGTTGCTACCATGCTGTGTTGTCATGTGTTTCTACCATGCTGTGTTGCTACCATGCTGTGTTGTCATGTGTTTCTACCATGCTGTGTTGTCATGTGTTGCTACCATGCTGTGTTGTCATGTGTTTCTACCATGCTGTGTTGCTACCATGCTGTGTTGTCATGTGTTGCTACCATGCTGTGTTGTCATGTGTTTCTACCATGCTGTGTTGCTACCATGCTGTGTTGTCATGTGTTTCTACCATGCTGTGTTGCTACCATGCTGTGTTGTCATTTCAGCCCACCCATTGCTGACAGGTGTATAAAATCGAGCACACAGCCATGCAATCTCCAAAGACAAACACTGGCAGTAGAATGGCCTTACTGAAGAGCTCAGTGACTTTCAACGTGGCACAGTCATAAGATTCTATCTTGCCAACAAGTCAGTTCGTCAAATTTCTGCCCTGCTAGAGCGGCCCCGGTGAACTGTAAATGCTGTTATTGTGAAGTGGAAACGTCTAGGAGCAACAACGGCTCAGCCGCGAAGTGGTAGACCACACAAGCTCACAGAACGCGTAAAAATGGTCTGTCGTCGGTTGCAACACTCACTACCGAGTTCCAAACTGCCTCTGGAAGCAACGTCAGCACAATAACTGTTCGTTGGGCGCTTCGTGAAATGGGTTTCCATGGCCGAGCAGCCGCACACAAGCCTAGGATCACTATGAGTCACGCAGTGGAAAAGCGTTCTCTGGAGTGATGAATCACGCTTCACCATCAGGCAGTCCGATGGGCGAATCTGGGTTTGGCGGATGCCAGGAGACCGTTACCTGCCCGAATGCATAGTGCCAACTGTAAAGTTTGATGGAGGAGGAATAATGGTCTGGGGCTGTTTTTCATGGTTCGGGCCCCTTAGTTCCAGTGAAGGGAAATCTTAACACTACAGCATACAATGACATTCTAGACAATTCTGCGCCTCCAACTTTGTGGCAACAGTTTGGGAAAGGCTCTTTCCTGTTTCAGCATGACAATGCCCCCATGCACAAAGCGAGGTCCATACAGAAATGGTTTGTCGAGATCGGTGTGGAAGAACTTGACTTACCTGCAGAGAGCCCGGACCTAAACCCCATCGAACACCTTTGGAATGAATTGGAACGCCGGTTGCGAGCCAGGCCTAATCGCCCAACATCAGTGCCCGACCTCACTAATGCTCTTGTGGCTGAATGGAAGCAAGTTCCCAGAAGAGTGAAAGCCAGTATAGCAGCAAAGGGGGGGGGGGGGACCAACTCCATATTAATGCCTATGATTTTGGAATGTGATGTTCGACAAGCAGATGTCCACATTGGTCATGTAGTGTATCTCATATACATAAATATTCACACCTCTGAGTCAATACATGTTAGAATCACCTTTGGCAGCAATTTCAGCTATGAGTCTATCTCGTCTCACTTAAGAGCTTTGCACACCTGGATTGTACAATATTTGCACGTTTATTATTTTTTACAATTCTTCAAGTTCTGTCAAGTTGGTGGTTGTTGATCATTGATAGACAGCCATTTTCAAGTCTTCCCATAGATTTTCAAGCCGATTTTTAAGTCAACTCTGTTACCAGGCCACTCAAGAACATTCAGTGTCTTCTTGGTAATCAACACCAGTGTAGATGTGTCCTTGTGTTTTAGGTTATTGTCCTGCTAAAGGCTAATTCACCTCCCAGAGTCTGCTGGAAAGCAGACTGAACCAGGTTTTCCTCTAGAATTTTGACGGTGCTACACTCTATTCCATTTCTTTTTATCCTGAAAAACTCCCTAGTCCTTGCCGATGACAAACATACCCATAACATGATGCAGCCACCACCATCCTTGAAAATATGAGGAGTGGTACTCAGTAATGTGTTGTGTTGGATTTGCCCCAAACAAAATGCTTTGTATTCAGTGTCTTATTACAAGATAGAATATTTGTATTCTGTTCCTTATTTTCACTCTGTCATTTAGGTTAGTATTGTGGAGTAGCTACAATGTTGTTGATCCATCCTAATTTTTCTCCCATCACAGCCATTAAACTCTGTAACTGTTTTAAAGTCACCATTGGCCTAATGGTGAAATCCCTGAGCGGTTTCCTTCCTCTCTGGCTACTGAGTTAGGAAGGACGCCTGTATCTTTGTAGTGACTGGGTGTATTGATACACCATCCAGAGTGTAATTAGTAACTTCACCATGCTCAAAGGGATATTCAATTTTATTTATTTTTTTCAAATTTTTATTTTTACCCATCTACCAGTAGGTGCCCTTCTTTGCGAGGCATTGGAAAACATCCTTGGTCTTTGTGGTTGGATCTGTATTTTACATTTCCTGCTCGACTGAGGGACCTTACAGATAATTGTGTGTGTGGGGTACAGAGAGTAGGTAGTCATTCAAAAATCATGTTAAACACTACTATTGCAGACAGAGTGCTTCCATGCATTGTATTATGCAACTTGTTAAGCACATTTTTTTACTCCTGAACGTATTTAGGCGTTGCCATAACAAAGAGGTTGAATACTTGTTGACTCAAGACATTTCAGCTTTTCATTTTTTATTTATTTGTAAAAATGTGTAAAACAATTTCACTAGGCTACTGAGAAGGCAGGCAGCACTTAAAGTAGATGGCCCTTAATAGCAAAACAAAAAAACATACTTACCACTTATCACTCAGGAGTCCTCTAGCTATAGAACTAACGCCCAAAGGTTTGGCCTGGAGGCTAATGGTCTGGCCTGGAGGCTAATGTTCTGGCCTGGAGGCTAATGTTCTGGCCTGGAGGCTAATGTTCTGGCCTGGAGGCTAATGTTCTGGCCTGGAGGCTAATGTTCTGGCCAGGAGGCTAATGTTCTGTCCTGGAGGCTAATGTTCTGGCCTGGAGGCTAATGTTCTGGCCTGGCTAATGTTCTGGCCTGGAGGCTAATGTTTTGGCTTGCAGGCTAAAGTTTTGGCCTGGAGGCTAATGTTTTGGCCTGGAGGCTAATGGTCTGGCCTGGAGGCTAATGTTTTGGCCTGGAGGCTAATGTTCTGTCCTGGAGGCTAATGTTCTGGCCTGGAGGCTAATGTTCTGGCCTGGAGGCTAATGTTCTGGCCTGGAGGCTAATGTTTTGGCCTGGAGGCTAATGTTCTGGCCAGGAGGCTAATGTTTTGGCCTGGAGGCTAATGTTCTGGCCTGGAGGCTAATGTTTTGGCCTGGAGGCTAATGTTCTGGCCTGGAGGCTAATGTTCTGGCCTGGAGGCTAATGTTCTGGCCTGGAGGCTAATGTTCTGGCCTGGAGGCTAATGTTTTGGCCTGGAGGCTAATGTTCTGGCCTGGAGGCTAATGTTCCGGCCTGGAGGCTAATGTTCTGGCCTGGAGGCTAATGTTCTGGCCTGGAGGCTAATGTTCTGGCCTGGAGGCTAATGTTCTGGCCTGGAGGCTAATGTTCTGGCCTGGAGGCTAATGTTTTGGCCTGGATTCTGTGTCATTAGGAATCCTATGTGTTGGAATTGTTGTTTAATGTTACATTCTGACACCGATTTAAAACGTCTGACTGATGCCAGGCCAGAATTAAGCAGACGTATTCTCATAAAATAACTGTAATACATGCAGTAACGAGGTCAATGGAACGCAGACCGTGGGGAAAGAACAAAGTCACTGTCGTTGGCGAACACTTCAACAAATGTGATCAAATCTGTCATGATTTTTGTGTTGTAACAGGCCCACAATATAAATCAGTTATGGATATATTTGGCTGTTTTCGCTGCATAATATTTAGAAATAGTCATTTTCGGGTTCGAAAAAAACGAGTGCAGAATGCTAACTCACGTCCGTGTAAGCTGGTAGCATAGCTAGTTAAATACAAACCAGTGATGGTACTTTGTCTAAGTGTAATACAGTTGATGATGACATCAACATGTATTGGGGGTTGACCTCCATACTGTTATATACTCTGATTTTTACCTCAACATAGTGTGAAAGACACATAGAAACAGAAGCCTAAATGTAGGCTAATTTTTGTGTGGGGGGGGGGCAATCAGGACATTCTGAATCGTTCCCTCATTGGGGGGGGGGGGGATGTGTGAGTGGCGTTGCCATTGCATTTCCATTGTTTCAGTGAAATTCGATGGATCTCTTTACTGCATCTATACTATTGTCAGGTTTTTCCTTGCACATGTCTTCTCTTCTAGGTCGCCATCGTCATCAAGTACTTCTGCCAGTTTGGCTTCTTTCCCTTCAACCAGAACCCGAAGGTGAACGGGAATAAACCCTACCACCCTCCCAACATCATCGGAGTGGAGAAGAAAGATGGATACGTGGTCTATGACCTCATACAGCTTCTGGCGCTCTTCTTCCACAGGTCCATCCTGAAGGTACGTCTCAGAGAAGGAGTGCTGATTCTAGGATCAGGTCTTCATTATCCACAGCTCTGGGCTGATTCTAGGATCAGGTCTTCATTATCCACAGCTCTGGGCTGATTCTAGGATCAGGTCTTCATTATCCACAGCTCTGGGCTGATTCTCGGATCAGGTCTTCATTATCCACAGCTCTGGGCTGATTCTAGGATCAGGTCTTCATTACCCACAGCTCTGGGCTGATTCTAGGATCAGGTCTTCATTATCCACAGCTCTGGGCTGATTCTAGGATCAGGTCTTCATTATCCACAGCTCTGGGCTGATTCTAGGATCAGGTCTTCATTATCCACAGCTCTGGGCTGATCTAGGATCAGGTCTTCATTATCCACAGCTCTGGGCTGATTCTAGGATCAGGTCTTCATTACCCACAGCTCTGGGCTGATCTAGGATCAGGTCTTCATTATCCACAGCTCTGGGCTGATTCTAGGATCAGGTCTTCATTATCCACAGCTCTGGGCTGATTCTAGGATCAGGTCTTCATTATCCACAGCTCTGTTCTGATCTAGGATCAGGTCTTCATTACCCACAGCTCTGGGCTGATCTAGGATCAGGTCTTCATTATCCACAGATCTGGGCTGATTCTAGGATCAGGTCTTCATTATCCACAGCTCTGGGCTGATTCTAGGATCAGGTCTTCATTATCCACAGCTCTGGGCTGATTCTCGGATCAGGTCTTCATTATCCACAGCTCTGGGCTGATTCTAGGATCAGGTCTTCATTACCCACAGCTCTGGGCTGATCTAGGATCAGGTCTTCATTATCCACAGCTCTGGGCTGATTCTAGGATCAGGTCTTCATTATCCACAGCTCTGGGCTGATTCTAGGATCAGGTCTTCATTTTCCACAGCTCTGTTCTGATCTAGGATCAGGTCTTCATTACCCACAGCTCTGGGCTGATCTAGGATCAGGTCTTCATTATCCACAGATCTGGGCTGATTCTAGGATCAGGTCTTCATTATCCACAGCTCTGGGCTGATCTAGGATCAGGTCTTCATTATCCACAGCTCTGGGCTGATCTAGGATCAGGTCTTCATTATCCACAGCTCTGGGCTGTTTCTAGGATCAGGTCTTCATTATCCACAGCTCTGGGCTGTTTCTAGGATCAGGTCTTCATTATCCACAGCTCTGGGCTGTTTCTAGGATCAGGTCTTCATTATCCACAGCTCTGTTCTGATCTAGGATCAGGTCTTCATTATCCACAGCTCTGGGCTGATCTAGGATCAGGTCTTCATTATCCACAGCTATGGGCCTGTAATTCATAAAGCGTTTCAGAGAAAGAATGCTGATCTAGGACCAGTTTTAACTTTTGAATCATAATGAAGGAGATCAAATGGAGTGTATTGTATGAGTGATCATACTAAACTGGGAATTTGGTCAGTTAACTGATCAAGATGAATATGATAAAACTGTTATTATCGAATAGTTATTACTTACATCTCTTTGTCTCAGATCGTAATACAATGTGATTGCTTTGTTTCATACTCTATTGGTACCTTACCTTTCCTCTACACTCTCCCGTCGTAGTGTCATGGTCTCTGGGACGAAGACGACCTTAAGGACACCAAGAAGGAGATCCTTCGCCAGGACACTGAGTCGAAGGATGACGAGAAGGAGAGGGACGCCACTTCCGTGCCGTCCAACCCCCGCGAGAGGAAGGGGTCCACACAGACCCTCGGGGCTATAAATCTGGGCATGGACACCTCCATGGACTCTGTGCACGTCCCCGTGCACTACCTCCAGCAACAGCAGCAGACCTACCAGAGAAGGAAGAGCTCCAGTGGAGGGTCTCATATCTCCCACCGCTCTGTACGCTCCAAGAGAGGTCAGGACACATGCTTTACTTGGCTACTTTATATTTACATTCTACATGTTAGTCATTTTAGCAGACGCTCTTATCCAGAGCGACTTACAGTAGTGAATGCATACATTTTCATATTTGTTTGTGCTGGTCCCCCGTGGGAATCGAACCCACAACCCTGGCATTGCAAGTGCCATGCACTCTATACTGTACTTTACTTGGCTACTTACTGTACTTGGCTACTTACTGTACTTTACTTGGCTACATACTGTTGTTTACTTGACTACTTACTGTACTTTACTTTACGTGGCTACTTACTGTACCTTACTTTACGTGGCTACTTACTGTACCTTACTTTACGTGGCTACTTACTGTACCTTACTTTACGTGGCTACTTAGCTTTACTTTACCTGTCTACTTACTTAGCTTTACTTTACCTGTCTACTTACTTAGCTTTACTTTACCTGTCTACTTACTTAGCTTTAATTTACTTGGCTTTAATTTAGTTGACTACTTAATGTACTTTACTTTACTTTGCCAGGCTACTTAGTTTACTGTACTTTACTTGGCTACTTACTTATTAACTTACCAATTTATTTTACTTAGCTAATTAGCCACTTTACTTTACAATAGGGATGGGGCCTCGCTCAATACATTCAGAGATGTAAACTCATTAAATCTAGCCTTTAACTCGTTGACATGCGTCGCCATCGTTTCCCCAGGCAGCACCAACTCCAGGAACAGTAACCGTAGAGATGGGAGTGAGGTGTCAGTTCAGCAGAAGACCAAGAAACAGCTGATCATGGAGAAACTCAAAGAACAGATGATCAAAGCCAAGACCTTCACTATCAAGAGGTGGGCTTGGTTGATTGGTTGATTGATTGATTGATTGATTAAATGGCTCTTTGACATAAAATGAACCTAACATAATATTATTGTACATTTTGTTTTTGTATTCTCTCCAGGACCATGAAGGTCTACCTGCCCATTCGTCAGTTCTTCTACAACCTGGTCCATCCAGAGTACAGCGCTTTGACAGATGTCTATGTGCTCATATTCCTGGCCGACACCGTCGACTTCATCATCATCCTCTTCGGTTTTTCTGCTTTTGGGGTACGCACGTGTGTAGCTAGTCTCTTTACATTTGACATGATCTTATCATCCTGTCGGGAAACAGTCAGCAGGGTCCCGTGTGCCTCAGTCGGTAACCATGTGGTCTTAGCAACACCAAAGTTATGGGTTCAATTCCCGCAGGGATCACATATTAAAAATGTGACATCAATTACTTCTTCTTCTTCTCAGAAACACTCAACGGGAGCCGACATCACGTCATCTCTGTCGGAGGACCAGGTTCCTGGAGCCTTCCTGGTGATGGTTCTGATCCAGTTTGGGACCATGGTGGTGGACCGGGCCCTGTACCTCAAGAAGACAGTGCTGGGGAAGGTCATCTTCCAGGTGGTCCTGGTATTCGGAATTCATTTCTGGATGTTCTTTATCCTCCCCGGACTCTCTGATAGGTAAATACTCACCTTGTTATGTTAATTAGTTAATTAGTTATGGGATCCATTTCTGGATGTTATTCATCCTCCCTGGACTCTCTGAGAGGTAAATACTCACCTTGTTGTTAATTAGTTAATTAGTTATGGGATCCATTTCTGGATGTTATTCATCCTCCCTGGACTCTCTGAGGTAACAACCATGCCTAACACTTCCTATAAATACCCTCTTCATAATGCATTATAATCACATGTATGATGCTTTATATGCTAATGAAAATAATCTATTTCTGGATGTTCTTCATCCTGCCTAGAGTCGCTGAGAAATAGACTTCTCTTCTTTCTGTGTTAATTAGTTAATTCATCTGATATAAATTCATTTGATTGATTTAATTAATTAATTTGTAAACATATCCAGTTTTTTCAGATCTGCATGAGTCTCTATGGGGGTAGGGGCTTGTGATCGATTAAGGATGTATCATTAGTAACTGTGTTCAGCATTAGTAACCGTGTTCAGCATTAGTAACCGTGTTTAGCATTAGTAACCGTGTTTAGCGTTAGTAACCGTGTTTAGCGTTAGTAACCGTGTTTAGCGTTAGTAACCGTGTTCAGCGTTAGTAACCGTGTTCAGCGTTAGTAACCGTGTTTAGCGTTAGTAACCGTGTTCAGCGTTAGTAACCGTGTTCAGCGTTAGTAACCGTGTTTAGCGTTAGTAACCGTGTTTAGCGTTAGTAACCGTGTTCATCGTTAGTAACCGTGTTTAGCGTTAGTAACCGTGTTCAGCGTTAGTAACCGTGTTTAGCGTTAGTAACCGTGTTTAGCGTTAGTAACCGTGTTCATCGTTAGTAACCGTGTTCATCGTTAGTAACCGTGTTCATCGTTAGTAACCGTGTTCATCGTTAGCAACCGTGTTCATCGTTAGCAACCGTGTTCATCGTTACTAACCGTGTTCATCATTAGTAACCGTGTTTAGCATTAGTAACCGTGTTTAGCATTAGTAACCGTGTTTAGCATTAGTAACCGTGTTTAGCATTAGTAACTGTGTTTATCAGGGTTTGTACCTCTGTCCACTTTGCAGGCGTTTCAATGAGAACACAGTAGCCAAGCTGTGGTACTTCATCAAGTGCATCTACTTTGGGCTGTCAGCCTATCAGATCCGCTGTGGCTACCCCACCAGAGTCCTGGGTAACTGCCTCACCAAGAGCTACAACTACACCAACCTCTTCCTGTTTCAAGGGTGAGTTGGGACACAGCAGGATGTAGTAAGACATTCAACTCATATGTTCAAGTCACATTCAACATACAGTGACTTGGGAAAATATTCAGACTCCTTTTTGTTACGTTACAGCTAAAATCTATACACAATACACCATAATGACAATGCGAAAACCTTTTTTAATTTTTTATTATTGCAAATTTATGTAAACATTATTTACATAAGTATTCAGACCCTTTGCAGTGAGACTCGAAATTGAGCTCAGGTGCATCCTGTTTCCATTGATCATCCTTGAGATGTTTCTGCAACTTCTTTGGATTCCATCGTTGGAAAACCTGCACCAGAGCGCTCAGGACCTCAGGCTGGGGTGAAGGTTCACCTTACAACAGGACAACGGCCCTAAGCACACAGCCAAGACAACGCAGGATTGGCATCGGGACAAGTCTCTGAATGTCCTTGAGTGGCCCAGCCAGAGCCCGGACTTGAACCTGATCGAACATCTCTGGAGAGACCTGAAAATAGCTGTGCAGCGACACTCCCCATCCAACCTGACAGAGCTTGAGAGGATCTGCAGAGAAGAATGGGAGAAACTCCCCAAATACAGGTGTGCCAAACATCATACCGAAGAAGACTCAAGGCTGTAATCGCTGCCAAAGGTGCTTCAACAAAATACTGATTGAAGGGTCTGAATACTTATGTAAATGTGATATTTAAGTTTTTTAATTTTTTAAACATCTGCAAATTTTTATACAAACCTGTTTTAGCTTTGTCATTGTGGGTTATTGTATGTTGATTGATAAAGGGGGAAAAAACTATTTAATCCATTTTAGAATAAAGTTGTAACGTAACAAAATGTGGAAAAAGTCAAGGGGTCTGAATACTTTCAGAATGCCCTGTATATCACTGTTGCACAGGTGTACAAGTCTCAAATTGTGCACCAGGGTTGTAGTACTCGAGTCCAGGACTCGTAACTTGACTCAGACTCGACCAGTAGTCACAAATTCTCTCTCCCTTGCATAATTCAACAGGCTATATATGGGAAATAGGTTAATGCTATATAGCATCTGGGTCGCTGAGCTACCGCATCCAGCGAGCTACAAGTTACTCCCGGCCAACTAACACCGACACAGTGTCCTAACCCCAGTGTTCCCCTTCCAGGTTCCGTCTGATCCCGTTCCTGTCTGAGTTGCGTGCGGTGATGGACTGGGTCTGGACCGACACCTCTCTGTCTTTATCCTCTTGGATCTGTATGGAAGACATCTACGCTCACATCTTCGTCCTCAAGTGCTGGAGGGAGTCAGAGAGGGTAGGTTGTTTCCGAAAGCTTCAGAAAGTATTCACACCTCTTGACTTTTTCCACATTTTGTTGTGTTACAGATGCAATTTCAGATGGATTAAATTGGGATTTATTTTGTTGTCACTTGCCTACACACAATACCCTATAATGTCAAAGTGAAATTATGTTTATAGACATTTTTACAAAATTAATTTAAAAAATGAAAAGCTGAAATGTCTTGGGTGAATTTGTTATGGCAAGCCTAAATAAGTTCAGGAGGTATCCTCAGTCCATAACTATAGTCCTCCTCTCCTCTCCTCTCCAGTGGTATCCTCAGTCCATAACTATAGTCCTTCTCTCCTCTCCAGTGGTATCCTCAGTCCATAACTATAGTCCTCCTCTCCTCTCCAGTGGTTCCCTCAGTCCATAACTATAGTCCTCCTCTCCTCTCCAGTGGTATCCTCAGTCCATAACTATAGTCCTCCTCTCCTCTCCAGTGGTATCCTCAGTCCATAACTATAGTCCTCCTCTCCCCTCCAGTGGTGTCCTCAGTCCATAACTATAGTCCTCCTCTCCTCTCCAGTGGTATCCTCAGTCCATAACTATAGTCCTCCTCTCCTCTCCAGTGGTATCCTCAGTCCATAACTATAGTCCTCTCCTCTCCAGTGGTATCCTCAGTCCATAACTATAGTCCTCCTCTCCCCTCCAGTGGTATCCTCAGTCCATAACTATAGTCCTCCTCTCCTCTCCTCTCCAGTGGTTCCCTCAGTCCATAACTATAGTCCTCCTCTCCTCTCCAGTGGTATCCTCAGTCCATAACTATAGTCCTCTCCTCTCCAGTGGTATCCTCAGTCCATAACTATAGTCCTCCTCTCCCCTCCAGTGGTGTCCTCAGTCCATAACTATAGTCCTCCTCTCCTCTCCAGTGGTATCCTCAGTCCATAACTATAGTCCTCCTCTCCAGTGGTATCCTCAGTCCATAACTATAGTCCTCTTCTCCTCTCCAGTGGTTCCCTCAGTCCATAACTGTAGTCCTCCTCTCCCCTCCTCTCCAGTGGTTCCCTCAGTCCATAACTATAGTCCTCCTCTCCTCTCCTCTCCAGTGGTATCCTCAGTCCATAACTATAGTCCTCCTCTCCTCTCCTCTCCAGTGGTATCCTCAGTCCATAACTGTAGTCCTCCTCTCCCCCCTCCCCTCCAGAGATACCCCCAGCCGCGGGGCCAAGCGAAGAAGCCGGTGGTGAAGTATGGGATGGGAGGGATGATCGTCCTGCTTCTGATCTGTATCATCTGGTTCCCTCTACTCTTCATGTCTCTGATCAAGTCTGTGGTGGGGGTGGTCAATAGACCACTGGATGTCTCTTTCTCCATCACCCTGGCCGGGTTCCAGGTACCGTAGCAGCTCAGAACTAAGGTTCTACTACTGATAGGACCATCAGTTGATCGGGATCAGTCAGTCAGAAAGTTTTTTTTTTGTTCTGTAGATTATATCTCTACGTTATGTCTTTCAGCCAATCTTCACTATGAGTGCTCAGCAGAACCAGCTCAGAGAAGTCTCCAAACATGACATCCATGGCACCTTCATGAGGTCATACCAGTCCTATCCTGTAAGTACACGGTTACAAGTATTTTATGCGACTACTATGCGTGTCGTCTCACTGGGTTGGTAGCCAAGCATAGGACAAATCTCCATAGTAACAGAGGGACAATATTCTCATCCCTCCTGTCCCCCCCCCCCCCCCCGAACAGGAAGCGATGCAGTGGTTGGAATACTACATGCCAGAGGATCTGACCATCGCTGAGTTGGAGGGCAGCTCTAACAGTCTGTGGACCATCAGTCCTCCCAGTAGAACAAACATCATGGAGATGCTCAGCTCCAAGGAACAGTTCCCCATCACTGTAGCTTGGTCTATCCAGCGGTAAGAACAGTTCCCCATCACTGTAGCTTGGTCTATCCAGCGGTAACAGTCCCCCATCACTGTAGCTTGGTCTATCCAGCGGTAAGAACAGTCCCCCATCACTGTAGCTTGGTCTATACAGCGGTAACAGTTCCCCATCACTGTAGCTTGGTCTATCCAGCGGTAAGAACAGTCCCCCATCACTGTAGCTTGGTCTATCCAGCGGTAAGAACAGTCCCCATCACTGTAGCTTGGTCTATCCAGCAGTAAGAACAGTCCCCCATCACTGTAGCTTGGTCTATCCAACGGTAACAGTCCCCCATCACTGTAGCTTGGTCTATACAGCGGTAACAGTCCCCCATCACTGTAGCTTGGTCTATCCAGCGGTAACAGTCCCCCATCACTGTAGCTTGGTCTATCCAGCGGTAACAGTCCCCCATCACTGTAGCTTGGTCTATCCAGCGGTAACAGTCCCCCATCACTGTAGCTTGGTCTATCCAGCGGTAACAGTTCCCCATCACTGTAGCTTGGTCTATCCAGCGGTAACAGTCCCCCATCACTGTAGCTTGGTCTATACAGCGGTAAGAACAGTTCCCCATCACTGTAGCTTGGTCTATACAGCGGTAACAGTCCCCCATCACTGTAGCTTGGTCTATACAGCGGTAAGAACAGTCCCCCATCACTGTAGCTTGGTCTATCCAGCGGTAAGAACAGTTCCCCATCACTGTAGCTTGGTCTATCCAGCGGTAAGAACAGTCCCCCATCACTGTAGCTTGGTCTATACAGCGGTAAGAACAGTCCCCCATCACTGTAGCTTGGTCTATCCAGCGGTAAGAACAGTACCCCATCACTGTAGCTTGGTCTATCCAACAGTAACAGTCCCCCATCACTGTAGCTTAGAGCAGTATAGTATGGTAGAGTAGAGTAGAGCAGTATAGTAGGGTAGAGTAGAGTAGAGCAGTATAGTAGGGTAGAGTAGAGTAGAGCAGTATAGTAGGGTAGAGTAGAGTAGAGCAGTATAGTAGGGTAGAGTAGAGTAGAGCAGTATAGTAGGGTAGGGTAGAGTATAGTAGGGTAGAGTAGAGTATAGTAGGGTGGAGTAGAGTAGAGCAGTATATTAGGGCAGAGTCGAGTAGAGCAGTATAGTAGGGTAGACTAGAGTAGAGCAGTATAGTAGGGTAGAGTAGAGTAGAGCAGTATAGTAGGGTAGAGTAGAGCAGTAGGGTAGAGTAGAGTAGAGTAGAGCAGTATAGTAGGGTAGAGTAGAGCAGTATAGTAGAGTAGAGTAGAGCAGTATAGTAGTAATCTAGCATGGGTAGGATGGTCATCTGAATCAGGGTTAGTTTGGCAGCTGGGGTAAAAGAGGAGTGATTACGATAGAGGAAACCAAGTCTAGATTTAAATTTAGCCTGCAGCTTTGATTTGTGCTGAGAGAAGGACAGTGTACCGTCTAGCCAGACTCCCAAGTACTTGTATGAGGTGACTACCTCAAGTTCTAAACCCTCAGAGGTAGTAATAACACCTGTGGGGAGAGGGACATTCTGCTTACCAAACCACATTACCTTTGTTTTGGAGGTGTTCAGAACAAGGTTAAGGGCAGAGAAAGCTTGTAGGACACTAAGAAAGCTTTGTTGTAGAGCGTTTAACACAAAATCCAGGGAGGGGCCAGCTGAATATAAGACTGTGTCATCTGCATATAAATGGATGAGAGAGCTTCCTACAGCCTGAGCTATGTTGTTGATGTAAATTGAGAAGAGCATGGGACCTAGGATCGAGCCTTGGGGTACTCCCTTGGTGACAGGCAGTGGCTGAGACAGCAGATGTTCTGACTTTATGCACTGCACTCTTTGAGAGAGGTAGTTAGCAAACCAGGCCAAAGACCCCTCAGAGACACCAATACTCCTTAGCCGGCCCAAAAGAATGGAATGGTTTACTGTATCAAAAGCTTTGGCCGAGTCAATAAAAATAGCAGCATAACATTGCTTAGAATCAAGGGCAATGGTGACATCATTGAGGATCTTTAAGTTTGCATTGACACATCCATAACCTGAGCAGAAACCAGATTGCATACCAGAGAGACTATACACATCAAGAAAGCCAGTCAGTTGATTATTGACAAGTTTTTCCAACACTTTTGATAAACAGAGCAAAATAGAAATAGGCCTATAACAGTTAGGATCAGCTTTATCTCCCCCTTTAAATAAAGGACGAACCGTGGCTGCCTTCCAAGCAATGGGATCCTCCCCAGAGAGGAGAGCCAGGTTAAAGAGGTCAGAGATAGGCTTGGCGATTATAGGGGAAGCAACCTTAAAGAAGAAAGGGTCTAAACCATTTGACCCAGATGGTTTTGTGGGGGTCAAGTTTAAGGAGCTCCTTTAGCACCCTGGACTCAGTGACCGCCTGCAGGGAGAAACTTTGTAGCAGGGCAGGGGAAAAAGAGGGAGGAGCATCGGGGCGAGTCACATTAGAAAGGGTGAGAGATGAGGAAATGTTGGACAGGCATGGCTGAGTCAAATTGGAATCCTGACTTAATGAAGTGGTGATTGAAGAGCTCAGCCATGTGCTCCTTGTCAGTGTCAACCACATCATCAACATTAAGGGACATGGGCAGCTGTGAGGAGGAGGGTTAATTCTCCAGGTCTTTCACCGTTTTCCAGAACTTCTTGGGGTTAGACCCACAGAGAGTGAACTTACAGTAACTAACTTCCGAAGAGCCCGAGTGCACTTATCAGGACAAGTCCTTTCTAATTTGTCTGAACGAGAGCCAGTCAGCCTGAGTATGCGTGTGCCGAGCCTTTCGACAATTGGAATTCTTGAGGTGGAGTAACTCTGCAAGACCACGGTCGAACCAGGGTCTGAACCTGTTTTTAATTATATTTTTCTTTATGGGGGTGTATTTGTTAACAATATCACTGAAAATATAAAAAAAGAAGGTCCAAGCGTCTTCGACAGAGGTGATCAATCTGATTCTATACCATTTTACAGAGGTCAGTTCATGAAGGAAGGCTTGCTCGTTAAAGTTTTTTAGCAAGCGTCTATGACAAATCAGGACAGGTCGTTTCACTGAACAGCCATTACGAACACAGGCTGTAAACAGTGATCACTAAGGTCATTACAGAAAACACCAGACTGATACCTATCAGGATGATTTGTGAGGATAACATTGAGGAGAGCAGCCTTTTCTGGGTGTTTGGAGTCATACCTTGTGGGTTTTGTAATGTTCTGAGAAAGATTTAGGGAGTCCCATTGCTTTAGGACTTGGTCTGGTGGTTTAAGCATGTCCCAGTTAAGGTCACCTTAAAGGACACATTCAGACTTAGTGTAAGGGGCCAGGAGAGAGCTTAGGGCAGGTAGGGTACAAGCTGGTGCTGATGGTGGACGATAACACCCAGCAACCCTCAACAAACAACTATTTGAAAGTTTAATGCTTAAAACCAGCAAATCAAATTGTCAGATGGTTTAACCTCTCTGGACCAGTGGGACGTTTGCGTCCCACCCTAGTCAGCAGCCAGTGGAATCGCGTGGCGCGAAATACAAATACCTCAAAAATGCTATAACTTCAATTTCTCAAAAATATGACTATTTTACACCATTTTAAAGATAAGACTCTCGTTAATCTAACCACGTTGTCCGATTTCAATAAGGCTTTACAGCGAAAGCAAAACATTCGATTATGTCATGAGAGTACCCTGCCAAAAATAATCACACATTTTCAAAGCAAGCATATGTCACAAAAACCAAAACCACAGCTAAATGCAGCACTAACCTTTGATGATATTTATCAGATGACACTCCTAGGACATTATGTTATACAATACATGCATGTTTTGTTCAATCAAGTTCATATTTATATCAAAAAACAGCTTTTTACATTAGCATGTGATGTTCAGAACTAGCGTACCCACCAAAAACTTCCGGTGAATTTACTAAATTACTCATGATAAACGTTGACAAAATACATAACAATTATTTTAAGAATTATAGATACAGAACTCCTTTATGCAAACGCTATGTCAGATTTTAAAATAGCTTTTCGGCGAAAGCACATTTTGCAATATTCTGAGTACATAGCTCGGCCATCACAGGCTAGCTAATTTGACACCCACCAAGTTTGGGGCAACCTAAACTCAGAATTACTATTAGAAAAATTGGATTACCTTTGCTGTTCTTCGTCAGAATGCACTCCCAGGACTTCTACTTCAACAACAAATGTTGTTTTGGTTCCAAATAATCCATAGTTTTATCCAAAAACCGGTTTGTTCGTGCATTCAGGTCACTATCCGAAGGGTAACGCGCGAGCGCATTTCGTGACAAAAAATTTCAAAATATTCCATTACCGTACTTAGAAGCATGTCAAACGCTGTTTAAAATACATTTTTATGCTATTTTTCTCGTAAAATAGCGATAATATTCCAACCAGACAACGTTGTATTCATTCAAAGACTGAAAGAAAAAAATTGAGAAGTCTCGTGAATGCGCATCTCAGTCTCACTGTCCCCAGGCAGGCCACTTACAAACTCTGCTGCTGTACTTTTCCCAGAGACAGGAGACACGTCATTCCGCTTTCTGAACGCTTTAGAGAGCCAATGGAAGCCTTAGAAAGTGTCACGTAACAGCACAGATGCTGTATTTTTGATAGAGATGCAACAGAAGGACAACAAATTGTCAGACAGGGCACTTCCTGCATGGAATCTTCTCAGGTTTTGGCCTGCCATATGAGTTCTGTTATACTCACAGACACCATTCAAACAGTTCTCGAAACTTTAGAGTGTTTTCTATCCAAATCTACTAATTATATGCATATTCTCATTTCTGGGCAAGAGTAGTAACCAGTTTAAATCAGGTATGTTTTTTATCCGGCCGTGAAAATACTGCCCCCTAGCCCCAACAGGTTAAGCATGTCCCAGTTTAGGTCACCTAGCAGGACAAATTCAGACATATTGTAAGGGGCCAGGAGAGAGTTTAGGGCAGGTAGGGTACAGGCCGGTGCTGATGGAGGACGATAACACCCAGCAACAGTCAACAAAGAGCTATTTGAAAGTGTAATGATTAAAACCAGCAAATCAAATTGTTTGGGGACAGACTTGGTGGAGACAACCGAGCACTGAAGGTAATCCTTGGTAAAGATTGCCACTCCACCACCTTTGGAAGATCTGTCTTGCCGAAAAAGGTTATAACCAGAAAGGTTAACATCAGTATTCAAAACACTCTTCCTTAACCACGTCTCAGTAATGACCAACACATCTGGATTGGAGCTGTGAACCAACACTTTCAATTGATCCATTTTAGGTAATAAGCTTCTAGTGTTAACGTGCAGAAAACCCAGGCTTTTACGAGAGCAGAAATCAGTGAAGCAGATATCAGAGCACAAGTCAGAATTGAGGCTAGCAACTGTAGATGTGCCAGTTTGTACATGCACATTTCCAGATATCATCAGCAGCAATACAATCAAGGCACGGCAGAGGACAGGGAGAGCTCTGCAGTGTTGATTTATGACATCTGAATGTGCATCAGATGGCAACAAGATCATATTGTACAGCAATTTCATCAGGTAACATGAATACAAAGCCGGTGAGAGGTGGTTTAGAACAGGATGGGAGGCCAAGAGTCTGTGTATCCAATAGAGAGTGCCCACGGTTGGGTAAACAATAAAGTTCATAGACAACAAAGCATGTAGGAGTCATGATGCAAATAGCATAAAGTACAAGTAAAAAATATAACGGCTTGGGGCTAGCCATTGTAAGTTCAGAGTCACTCGCCCCAAGTGTGTGTGTGTGTGTGTGCTGGAGGCGAGCGAAAGCTTGGGAGAGAGGTGGGAGTGTGGCGGGGGTACCTGTACCAGACGGGGTGACAGGCCAGGGCAGACGGTGAACAGATCACCAGGTGGAATCCAAGTAGCAGTGCAGCAGGCAGTGGGAGTAGGTGTCACACCCACTTGGGAGAAGCTTTTATTTCTGGAGGCAGATTTATTGTAGAAAAGTCAGTGGATGGTCTCTGAACAGCGGAAGGGGGCTTTATTAGCCTCTGGATTTGGGTGGGGGTAGGCTGTGAGAGACTCTGCCGTTGTTGGGCTCAAAGGCTTCGACACCTTTCACTTCACACCTCAGTGCTAATTGAAGTTGTATCTGTTCTGTCCTAGCAGGCTTGGCAGCCTGAATTTAGCGTTCAGTCCCCATAAAGTAAAATATAGCATTGTAATGTACTTTATTTTAAATTTTTCATCTTGGCTTTCAAAATAGCATCAGACCAAACACTACTCACTCAGTTCCAGGTTGGATGTTGTCCTCAGGTCTCTGCTGTTTGTTTGCCAGAGCACCCGCTGTATATCTTGGAAAAAGGAATCCTTGGTAGTAGGAATCCTTCCAGGTAATTTTGTCCAAAATCAGGTTGTAGGTTTGGAGTTTTGATCTGGAGTGAAGGTTATGCTGTGGAGGGTAGCATCCTGTATATGTCCCTGCCAAAAAAAATCAAAGTTTATCTAACTCCAAATCTATCTTTTTATAAAAACATGCTGAAAAATGCAGGAGCTCACATGCAGCTGTGTGTCTCTCTCTCTCTCTCCCCTCTGGAATAAAAAATAAATAAATAGAGTCGAGTAGAGATTAGTAGAGTAGAGATTAGTAGAGTAGAGATTAGTCGATTAGAGTAGAGATTAGTCGAGTAGGGATTACTAGAGTAGAGTAGAGATTAGTAGAGTAGAGATTAGTAGAGTAGAGATTACTAGAGTAGAGTAGAGATTAGTCGATTAGAGTAGAGATTAGTCGAGTAGAGATTAGTAGAGTAGAGATTAGTAGAGTAGAGTAGAGATTAGTAGAGTAGAGATTAGTAGAGTAGAGATTAGTCGAGTAGAGATTAGTAGAGATTAGTTGAGTAGAGATTAGTCGAGTAGAGATTAGTCGAGTAGAGATTAGTCGAGTAGAGTAGAGATTAGTCGATTAGAGTAGAGATTAGTCGATTAGAGTAGAGATTAGTCGAGTAGAGATTAGTAGAGATTAGTCGAGTAGAGATTAGTCGAGTAGAGATTAGTCGAGTAGAGTAGAGATTTGTCGATTAGAGTAGAGATTAGTCGAGTAGAGATTAGTAGAGATTAGTCGAGTAGAGATTAGTCGAGTAGAGATTAGTCGAGTAGAGTAGAGATTAGTCGAGTAGAGATTAGTCGAGTAGAGTAGAGATTAGTAGAGTAGAGTAGAGATTAGCAGAGTAGAGTAAAGATTATTCGAGTAGATATTAGTCGAGTAGAGATTAGTAGAGTAGAATAGAGATTAGCAGAGTAGAGTATAGATTAGCAGAGTAGAGTAGAGATTAGCAGAGTAGAGTAGAGATTAGCAGAGTAGAGTAGAGATTAGCAGAGTAGAGTAGAGATTAGCAGAGTAGAGTAGAGATTAGCAGAGTAGAGATTAGCAGAGTAGAGTAGAGATTAGCAGAGTAGAGTAGAGATTAGTAGAGTAGAGATTAGCAGAGTAGAGTATACATTTACATTTACATTTAAGTCATTTAGCAGACGCTCTTATCCAGAGCGACTTACAAATCGGTGCATTCACCTTATGATATCCAGTGTATAAATTAGTAGAGTAGAGTATAGATTAGCAGAGTAGAGATTAGCAGCGTAGAGTATAGATTAGTAGAGTAGAGTATAGATTAGCAGAGTAGAGATTAGTCGAGTAGAGATTAGTAGAGTAGAGATTAGCAGAGTAGAGTAGAGATTAGTCGAGTAGAGATTAGCAGAGTAGAGTAGGGATTAGCAGAGTAGAATAGAGATTAGCAGAGTAGAGATTAGTAGAGTAGAGATTAGCAGAGGAGAGTAGAGATTAGTCGAGTAGAGTAGAGATTAGTAGAGTAGAGATTAGCAGAGTAGAATAGAGACAAGGGGATCTTTATTTTCTCAGCCATAGAGATTCATTTTAAATCACATAAATGTGTCGTATTACTTTTTGCTTTATAATCTCATAAACCTGTTTTGAGATGAGAAATGATCTGATCATTTCAACCAGGAACCTGACTCTGGGAGCGAAGGCTGAGTTTGCGACTGGGAAGAAAGTGACGTTCCTAGATGATGCAACCAAACTAGAGCTGAGCCTACTGCTCAACGGGACCAGACGAGACAGAGTGTGAGTGTACTTTCTATGTATTTGTCAAGTAATTAAAAAATATACAGATATATCAAACTACTTTTATTTTATAGCTCGAATCCAGAGTTGAAACAATAACAAACCTCAGAGTCTCTGTTTTGGAAAAAAAGCAGAAGGATGGGCCTGGAGAAATGTAACCACTTTCAAAATTGTAACAATGTTTTAAGTCTTTGCAGTGTTTGTTTACATATATATATTTTGGGTTCTGATGAGGTATGACAGTTGAATTAAGCTCATGAGGCATTTATACCGTAAAACTTCAACGCTGAGTCTCAAAAAGCATGCAGTTCATTTTAATAGACAGGCAACGGCACACATTTCAGCAAATAAACGTTTGTTTCACATTAATGCCGGGTCTAAATGAATTATTTACGAGGTTACCATTAATTACCATTAATTGTTTGAGGTTTTATGTTTGATTTGTTACATTCAGTGGTGGAAAAAGTACCCAATTGTCATACTCAAGTATAAGGAAAGATTCCTTAAAAGAAAATGACTCAAGTAAAAGTGAAAGTCACCCAATAAAATACTACTTGAGTAAAAGTCTAAAAGTATTTGGTTTAAAATATTACTTAAATGAACAAGTATAAATCATTGCAAATTCCTTATATTAAGCAAACCAGACGGCCACATTTTATATTTTATTTACGGATAGCCAGGGGCACACTCAAACATAATTTACAAACAAAACATTTGTTTTTAGTGAGTCCACCAGATCAGAGGCAGTAGGGATGACCAGGGATGTTCTCTGTTTAGTGAGTCCTCCAGATCAGAGGCAGTAGTGATGACCAGGGATGTTCTCTGTTTAGTGAATCCTCCAGATCAGAGGCAGTAGGGATGACCAGGGATGTTCTCTGTTTAGTGAGTCCTCCAGATCAGAGGCAGTAGGGATGACCAGGGATGTTCTCTTGATAAGTGTGTGAATTAAACCATTTTCCTGTCAAAATGTAACAAGTACTTTTGGGTGTCAGGGAAAATGTATGGAGTAAAAAGTACATCATTTTCTTTAGGAATGTAGTGAAGTAAAAGTAAGTCAAAAATATTAATAGTAAAGTAAAGTACATATACCCCAAAAAACGACTTAAGTAGTACTTTAAAGTATTTTTACTTAGGTACTTTACACCACTGGTTACATTCAATAATGTCTCAAAAAAAATATTGTAATCAGCCGTTGTTATCGCCAGTAAGAAACTGCTAGCCATTGGCTGCTAACAGCTGAGAAGCAAGCTAACTGGCAAGCACAACAACTCACAATTTCGGGAGTACAGAAACCTAGAAAGTAAGAACTGCCGGAAATGCGCAGTCAAAGAGGATAGTGATTTTATTTTTTTATTTTTATTAAAGGTTTCAATTGGCGACAAATTTTAATGCGAATATTCTAAGACCTGCAAAAAAATAACGTATTTTCCCATCAGAGATGTGATTCCATCAAATTGACTTGTTGCGGATGACTTAGTGCACATAAACATTAATTTTGCAGTTAAATTCACATTTACCGAATGAAAAATACAAGTGAAATGGGTTTACATTGTTTACATTGCATTTTGTCACAAAAAATGTTGCGTTATATAGTGAAATGTATTGGAAAGGAGCATCAAGCTCATCACCTTGCACTTTCGCCACCCTGTGAAGTTCATCATTCCCTACATGACCAAAAGTATGTGGACACCTGCTCATCGAACATCTCATTCCAAAATCACGGGCATTAATATGGAGTTGGTCCCCCATTTGCTGCCATAACTATCACGTTTTAGGGAAGACCCAGATGCAGACAGTGTCGAAGTAACAAAAGTTTATTACTAGAACAGGGGGAAGGCAAAATGACAGGTCAAGGTCAGGCAGAGGTCAGTAATCCAGATCAAAGTCCAAAAGGTACAGGATGGCAGCCAGGCTCAGGGCAGAATGGTCAAAACCGGGAAAACTAGAAAACAGGAACTATAGAAAAGACAGGAGCAAGGGGGAAACCGCTGATAAGCTTGACGAACAAAACGAACTGGCAACAGACAAACAGAGAACACAGGTATAAATACACAGGGGATAATGAGGGGAGATGGGAGACACCTGGTGGGGGGTGGAGACAAGCACAAAAACAGGTGAAACAGATCAGGGTGTCACAATGACAGCGTCCACTCTTCTGGGAAGGCTTTCCAATAGATGTCGGAACAATGCTGCCGGCATTGTCATGCTGAAACAGGAAAGGGCCTTCACCAAACTGTTGCCACAAAGTTGGAAGCACAGAATCGTTTAGAATGTAAATGTGTGCTGTAGTGTTAAGATTTCCCTTCATTGGAACTAAGGGGCCCAAACCATGAAAAACAGCCCCAGACCATTATTCCTCCTCCACCAAACTTTACAGTTGGCGCTATACATTTGGACAGGTAGCGTTCTCCTGGCATCCGCCAAACCCAGATTCGTCCGTCGGACTACCAGATGGTGAAGCGTGATTCCTCACTCCAAAGAACAGGTTTCCACTGCTCCAAAGTCCAATGGCGGTGAGCCATGGAAACCCATCCCGACAAACAGTTATTGTGCTGACGTTGCTTCCAGTCCACATACTTTTGTGTATAATAGTGTAACATATTTAATCTAATAAGCGGCATGCAATCCCGAGTCATAGTGGGAGGACCACACAATGTTATCCCGTGACTTTTCTTCCATATGATGGTTATTATATCAATATTTGCACATAAAATCATTTCCACCGCCATTTCTCACATAATTAATTTTACCGACACAAAAAGATTCCACCTTGTCTAGCGTATGTTATCTTGTTGACATTTGGAAAGTTTACCGAAAAAATTGCTGTTTCCATCAGGCCTGTTGTGACATTTTGTGTCCAACCTACTCTACTCGCATAAAAAGGTTGGATGGAAACCTGGTTACTGTGTGTAAATGATAACAGGTTAGTGCAATTGATTAAAATGCTGAAAGTAAATGCTGGAATTAAACAATTAACTATGAGCAAATGAGCAAAAGCTGTGTGCATTAAGGAAATAGACGCCTGGCTCAAATAGAAGCCTGTCTTTAATAGTGATTTAAGCAAATAAAGGCCCAGGCTATTAATTTAAGTTTTACGGCATGTTATATTCTGAATATACCAAACATTAGGACCAACTCCCCTTCATCTACACTGATTGAAGTGGATTTAACAAGTAACATCAATAAGAAATCATAGCTTTCACCTGGATTCACCTGGTCAGTCTATTGTATGTCATGGAAAGAGCAGGTGTTCTTAATGTTTTGTACACTCAGTGTACATAATTTATTTATGAAGTATTCTAGCTTTAAAAAACAAATCTGAAATATTTTTCTATGTGATAACTGTTGTCAGTAACAAACAGCCTGTTGTGTTCTTCTGTTACCAGGGTGATAAAACATGTGTTCCCGCGATACCTCCGAGCCCCTAGTGACTCCGAGGCCAAGCCCATAGAACAGCTGTATAAAGGTAAAACAGCATTTCAACACAGTGTGAATTACACCGTGATATTTGGGGGGGGGGGGTCTCTATTGAGGGCAAGCGCTTGGGTGTCTAAGAATAAAGATGGCTTCCAAGATTAAAGATGGCTTCCAAGAATAAAGATGGCTTCCAAGAATAAAGATGGCTTCCAAGATTAAAGATGGCTTCCAAGATTAAAGATGGCTTCCAAGATTAAAGATGGCTTCCAAGAATAAAGATGGCTTCCAAGAATAAAGATGGCTTCCAAGAATAAATATGCAATTTAAACTGTAAACATGTATTACCTTTTAATGTGGCATGAACACAACCAGTCATGATATTTTCATCTGATTGTCAAAACAAATCACTTCTAAAAGGCAGGCTACCTGTGCATGTTCGTCCACTCCAAAATAATTCCAGCATCCTAACTACATGTGTACTCGTGCCATTTGATGAATGGAAATAGACATCTGTTACAGAACACCTGAAGTGTTCCTAATTACATTTAGCTATTGATTAGGTCTATATTGATTAGGTCTATATTGATTAGGTCTATATTGAGTAGGTCTATATTGATTAGGTCTATATTGAGTAGGTCTATATTGATTAGGTCTATATTGAGTAGGTCTATATTGAGTAGGTCTATATTGAATTGGTCTATGTTGAGTAGGTCTATATTGAGTAGGTCTATATTGAGTAGGTCTATATTGAGTAGGTCTATATTGAATTGGTCTATATTGATTAGGTCTATATTGATTAGGTCTATGTTGAGTAGGTCTATATTGAGTAGGTCTATATTGATTAAGTCTATATTGATTAGGTCTATATTGATTAGGTCTATATTGATTAGGTCTATATTGATTAGGTCTATATTGATTGGGTCTATGTTGAGTAGGTCTATATTGAGTAGGTCTATATTGAATTGGTCTATATTGAATTGGTCTATATTGATTAGGTCTATATTGATTAGGTCTATGTTGAGTATGTCTATATTGATTAGGTCTATATTGAGTAGGTCTATATTGAATTGGTCTATATTGATTAGGTCTATATTGATTAGGTCTATATTGATTGATGCGTCTTGCTGACAAATTGAACTTTTTGTAGCCTGAAAAGTCAGGACACCTGAAATGGAGCTGAAACTGTCCCGGGAAAAATGTGATGGGTCACCATAACACACTGTCAACCTACTAGACTAGACTACAATGTGTCTTACCATGATCTTCAAACAGGCCTACCAGTAACCAGTGTGTAGTAGTAAACAAATAGGGGGTAAGCTGTGTGGGTGGACCATTTCAGTTTGTCTGTGATATGTGTACGTGAAGAACTTAAAACTTTCCACCTTATCCACTGCTGTCCCTTCGATATGGATAGGAGGGCTGCTCCCTCTGCTGTTTCCTGAAGTCCACGATCATCTCCTTTGTTTTGTTGACGTTGAGTGTGAGGTTATTTTCCTGACACCACACTCTGAGGGCCTTCACCTCCTCCCTATAGGCTGTCACGTTGTTGTCGGTAATCAAGCCTACTACTGTTGTGTCGTCTGCAAACTTGATGATTGAGTTGGAGGCATGCATGGCCACGCAGTCGTGGGTGAACAGGGAGTACAGGAGAGAGGGCTGAGAACACACCCTTGTGGGGCCCCTGTGTTGAGGATCAGCGGGGTGGAGATGTTGTTACCTACCTTCACCACCTGGGGGGCGGCCCGTCAGAAAGTCCAGGACCCAATTGCACAGGGCTGGGTCGAGACCCAGGTTCTCAAGCTTAATGATGAGTTTGCAGGGTACTATGGTGTTAAATGCTGAGCTGTAGTCAATGAACAGCATTCTTACAGGTATTCCTCTTATCCAGATGGGTCAGGGCAGTGTGCAGTGTGATGGCGATTGCATCGTCTGTGGACCTATTGGGTCGGTAAGCAAATTGGAGTGGGTCTAGGGTGTCAGGTAGGGTGGAGGTGATATGGTCCTTGACTAGTCTCTCAAAGCACTTCATGATGACGGAAGTGAATGCTACAGGGCGGTAGTCATTTAGTTCAGTTACCTTAGCTTTCTTGGGAACAGGAACAATAGTGGCCATTTTGAAGCATGTGGGGACAGCAGACTGGGATAGAGAGAGATTGAATATGTCCGTAAACACACCAGCCAGCTGGTCTGCGCATGCTCTGAGGACCCGGCTAGGGATGGTTGACGAGTTCTGTATAACACATGTAAATCGTAAAAGTATCTAAATTCGACCCCCCTTGAACCCCGTTAGGGTACTTAAGGGTGTAAAATGTATCTGCAGATGGCCTCCTGACATTCACCCGACCATTTCGGTTCGTAACAGGATGTTGGGAACAGTGGTCTGTTTGTCTTGAGGTAGGCTTGACATGGCCGCTTTCAATTACAGAATCTGTAAATCTTGGCATGGAATGTCGTGAGTTATCTACTCGTGGGCTTAACTACACAACAAAATGTTAAATATAATGCATTGGAATAAAGGCTTTTTTTTTATTTTTATCAAGGACGCATGGCAAACAAATGGTGACAATGAGGAAGTCAAAAGGAAAATGGATGCATAAAGGAGCTCAACTGAAGCTCAAATGTATCTCTACTGAATGGACAGCCTGCCATATAGAAACAAATGGTTTAAACCGACAGAGAGCTGGGGGTGTTCCTTTCATTTGGAAGCTTTTATTTTCACATTTACCACTGCAAAACACATTTACATTTTTGTCATTTAGCAGACGCTCCTATCCAGAGCGACTTACAGTAGAGTGCATACATTTATTACATTTTTAAATACTTGCCCCCTGTGGGAATTGAACCCACAACCCTGGCATTGCAAGCGCCATGCTCTACAAACTGAGCTACAGTGGGACTTACCACTGCAAAACACATTTACCACTGCATTATAAACAAATAGAAGAAATGCTCATTCTGCTCCTCCTCTAGAGCATTAAATACAATATTTTATTTTATTGATTAAATCAATTTTGTTATATTTTATTATGTTCTATTTTATTATATTAATTCAGAGAAGGTGTACATGAGCATCACTTTGGCGTTGGAGCGTTCCCATAACAACTCAACGGAAGTCCAGGAGTGGTGGATCGTGAACCAGACAGATCCGGGACAGATCAAGGTTCGTAGGCCCAAGCACCTCTACGACGCTGGGCTGGAGCTCTATGTCTTCAGTGACCAGGTCAGCCCTCCTAGTCTGGGTTTCCTGGCTGGATACGGGTGAGTAGACAGAAACATAACATAGCGTAGCATGGAATGGCGTAATATAGCGTAGCATCACACAAGTATTTAATTTGATCTCATGAAACTATCGGCTCCTATAAGTCATCCACTAACCATGCAGTAGCTTGTGTCCATCCCATCACATAGCAGACAGGCCTTGTAGTGCAGGTGTACCAGTCAATGTTTTATTTATTTATTTTATTTCACCTTTATTTAACCAGGTAGGCAAGTTGAGAACAAGTTCTCATTTACAACTGCGACCTGGCCAAGATAAAGCAAAGCAGTTCGACAACATACAACAACACAGAGTTACACATGGAATAAACAAACGTACAGTCAATAACACAATAGAAAAATCAATGTACAGTGTGTGCAAATGTGGAAAGAATTGGGAGGTAAGGCAATAAATAGGCCATGAAGGCGAAATAATTACAATTTAGCATTAATACTGGAGTGATGGATGAGCAGATGATGATGTGCAAGTAGAGATACTGAGGTGCAAAAGAGCAACATGATCGTTTTCTCATTACTCCAACATAGATACAGTTAGTCAAGTAACTATAGATGTTGAATAAGAAAACGTATAGTCTGTACTGTGCTGTGTATAATGGGCATAACTAGATTAACTACGTAATATGTATGGATCTTTCCCTCCAGGATCATGGGTCTTTATGCCTCCGTGGTGCTCGTCATCGGTAAGTTTGTCCGTGAGTTCTTCAGCGGTGTCTCTCACACCATCATGTTCGAGGAGCTGCCAAACGTAGACCGCATCCTGAAGCTGTGCACCGACATCTTCCTGGTCCGAGAGACGGGAGAGCTGGACCTGGAGGAAGACATGTACGCTAAACTCATCTTCCTCTATCGCTCGCCTGAGACTATTATTAAATGGACCAGGGAAAAGACTCAGTGAGCCTGGCTGTAAAAAGGCTAGAAGTTATCCCCCTTTCAATGTGGATAGAAGTTTAACAGTGTTTCTTAACCTCTGACTAGTTCGTGAATACTTGACCAGTCTCTGGGACGTTGATGTTACTGACTGACTTGAGAACTATTCTTAAGTGTCATTGATTTTTAAGGAAGGAAGGAAGGAAGGAAGGAAGGAAGGACCAAAGGTTGCCGGTTCCTGTTGAGAAAGCGGTTGAGAAACACTGCCTTAGAACAACACAATTGCTAAAATAACGTGACCGAGGCGTCAGGAAACAATGAAAGTTGGGACAAAGAACGGGGTCTTCACTGAGAGGACATATGGGTGAGGTTAAATACTATCTACAAAGCTCTGGTGGAGAGATTCAAGTATTGGCGTGACTATTCTACTTTAGACCAATGATGTGTCAAATACTACAAGTAACTCCCTGTGCCTGTATCGTTCCTCGTTGTCTTTTCCCGACAGCAGTGTGGATTATACAGGTCAGTGTTTTAAAAAAGGGCTTCCCACCATTGGATGATGACCATGAGGAGGAACTTACACAGGATTGGTCTGTTTAGATTGCCAACCTTTTTCTGATTGGAGCTCCTGGTTCATGGAATTGTGCAATATTATAGAGCTCTTCTTCATGTCCTCCGAGACGACCATTTTGAAGGATGTTGTCATTGCTACATACGAGACGGCCATTTTGATTAAGATTCGCAGGCGACTACGCCATCTTGTTAATGTCTAAAACAGAGAGCTACTTCTAAAGACGCCAACTATACTTGCATTATTTTGTTTGTTTGTATGAGAAACTAAACCTGTGTTAATGATTTCTCAGGAAAAGACAAGAGTTGTTGTTTCACCAAGAAAGGGTTCACTTTTACTCAATGTAATGTTTAGAGTATAGGAAACTTTAATATGTTGTTTTGGTAGCTAATAGATGGTTGAATTGATTTACCTACTTAAAGGTCATAAAAAGATGAGAAGACATATATATATAAAAAAAAAACTGTGATAGATTCAAGATTGATGTTGGTCTATTTCCTGTTGGTCTATTTCCTATTTCCTGCATATTAGCCAGGGGAGGAACCACTCCAGACTGTCTGTAAATAATTGAGAAGAAGAACCTCTTTATCCATGGAACCCGATTCCAGTATGTTTTTATCAATGCCCATATAAGGATCTGGTCAAATGTAGTTCACTAAATATTAACGCATCTTTTGACCAATGGGTACAATAATATGTTAATTGTGTAGATGCTCCTCTAAGAAAACCAATGGTCCAAACCTCATGGTGTTTTTACCCTTGTAGGATGGCCAGAATTAGGGTGACTAAATCAATGGAGGCCAGAGAGAAAAAGTGGTCAAAAAATCAGGAGAATTATACTGCATGGTGTCGGCGTGGCTGGATTCTGTGAAAGAATAAAGTTTAACTGACACTGTTGAACTCCTCATTTTTCTCCTAGACTCCACCGGACATAAAACAATTATAAAAGTAAGAAAGATATCGATTTTGTGACATGTACTATTTTCATATTTTAGCATATGCTTTTCGTGTTAATGCGAAATTCCTGTGCAAGGTGAACAGAGCACAGAGCGTCCCGTTTTTTTCATGGTCATTTCGCTTTTTTGTGACCCGCGGAAACAACTTTTGAAGTCGACCACCGACAACATTGTAAAATCCCCCAAAGTTGCTGCGAGAAAGAAAGCTGCACCACTCAGCTTGTTATCGGATGTATTAGGATGTAAAATCCAACTTGTTGGATTTACTGTTAATGAAATGTTAAGAGAAAGAACTCCACTGAACGATTCTTTGTAAAAAAAAAAAAAAAATGTACTTCATAACATAAGGAAGTGAAATTTCATCCCCAAAGCGCGTTTTCACCCACTCAGGGCAGAATTGCTGGAATTGGACTGGTACAAAACCCTCAGATCTTCTCCTG
Source organism: Salmo trutta (assembly GCF_901001165.1). Classification (NCBI taxonomy): domain Eukaryota; kingdom Metazoa; phylum Chordata; class Actinopteri; order Salmoniformes; family Salmonidae; genus Salmo; species Salmo trutta. The sequence continues at coordinate 41,652,936 of NC_042987.1, read as the reverse complement.
ATTGAGTCCTGGCACCTCTTATAGAAAATTGTCTTCAAAGTATTGCAGAGTACCGGCACCTACAGTGGGGGAAAAAAAGTATTTGATCCCCTGCTGATTTTGTACGTTTGCCCACTGATAAAGAAAGGATCAGTCTATAATTTTAATGGTAGGTTTATTTGAACAGTGAGAGACAGAATAACAACAACAAAAAATCCAGAAAAACGCATGTCAAAAATGTTATAAATTGATTTGCATTTTAATGAGGGAAATAAGTATTTGACCCCCTCTCAATCAGAAAGATTTCTGGCTCCCAGGTGTCTTATATACAGGTAACGAGCTGAGATTAGGAGCACACTCTTAAAGGGAGTGCTCCTAATCTCAGTTTGTTAACTGTATAAAAGACACCTGTCCACAGAAGCAATCAATCAGATTCCAAACTCTCCACCATGGCCAAGACCAAAGAGCTCTCCAAGGATGTCAGGGACAAGATTGTAGACCTACACAAGGCTGGAATGGGCTACAAGACCATCACCAAGCAGCTTGGTGACAACATTTGGTACGATTATTCGCAAATGGAAGAAACACAAAAGAACTGTCAATATCCCTTGGCCTGGGGCTCCATGCAAGATCTCACCTCGTGGAGTTGCAATGATCATGAGAACGGTGAGGAATCAGCACAGAACTACACGGGAGGATCTTGTCAATGATCTCGAGGCAGCTGGGACCATAGTCACCAAGAAAACAATTGGTAACACTACACTACGCCGTGAAGGACTGAAATCCTGCAGCGCCCGCAAGGTCCCCCTGCTCAAGAATACATATACATGCCCATCTGAAGTTTGCCAATGAACATCTGAATGATTCAGAGGACAACTGGGTGAAAGTGTTGTGGTCAGATGAGACCAAAATGGAGCTCTTTGACATCAACTCAACTCGCCGTATTTGGAGGAGGAGGAATGCTGCCTATGACCCCAAGAACATCATCTCCACAGTCAAACATGGAGGTGGAAACATTATGCTTTGGGGGTGTTTTTCTGCTAAGGGGACAGGACAACTTCACTGCATCATTTGACGGGGCCATGTAGTGTCAAATGTTGGGTGAGAACCTCCTTCCCTCAGCCAGGGCATTGAAAATGGGTCGTGGATGGGTATTCCAGCATGACAATGACCCAAAACACACGGCCAAGGCAACAAAGGAGTGGCTCAAGAAGAAGCACATTAAGGTCCTGGAGTGGCCTAGCCAGTCTCCAGACCTTAATCCCATAGAAAATCTGTGGAGGGAGCTGAAGGTTCGAGTTGCCAAACGTCAGCCTCGAAACCTTAATGACTTGGAGAAGATCTGCAAAGAGGAGTGGGATAAAATCCCTCCTGAGATGTCTGCAAACCTGGTGGCCAACTACAAGAAACGTCTGACCTCTGTGATTGCCAACAAGGGTTTTGCCACCAAGTACTAAGTCATGTTTTGCAGAGGGGTCAAATACTTATTTCCCTTATTAAAATGCAAATCATTTTATAACATTTTTGACAAGCGTTTTTCTGGATTTTTTTTGTTGTTATTCTGTCTCTCACTGTTCAAATAAACCTACCATTAAAATTATAGACTGATCATTCTTTTGTAAGTGTGCAAACGTACAAAATCAGCAGGGGATCAAATACTTTTCCCCCCCCACTGTATGTATAAAGAGTACTGACATGTATTGCAATCCACTTCAAGCGCTGAATACAGGCTCTGTTCAGGACACAGCTGCTATTAGATCATGTCATTATACTGTTCTCTCTGGCTCCAAGGACACATTTACAGAGGAGATGGGCTTCTCCTCACACACACACACAGTTTATCTGCTACAGTTTGACCCAAGCCCAGGGAAGTGAGTGTATTTTGAATCAAGAGTAAATACTGTATATCATGAAGCAACTGGACTGTCTGAAGCATTCTCGTGGACACTGTAGCTGGACTCATCCATTGTTCAACTTCGTCCACCGATTTACAGAACTCTCACCTCCTCATGTACAGAATGACTTCCGTAGGACTTCAATAGGAAGTATTACTTGAGTTTCATCAACATTCAAAGATAAGAAATGGAAGAAAAAAAAACAGCCATTCATACAAAACACAAACACGCATTGTTTTGTTTGGACCTTTGGTTCCGAGCTATGCATCAGAGGACATTGTAGCATGAAAGAAAACGTCCAGTATTGTCATGAGTAATTTCCCATACGTACATAACAGTTTTAGGGAGGGAGGGAAGGGGGTGAGGGAGGGAGGGGGGTGAGGGAGGGAGGGAGGGAAGAGGGAGGGAGGGAGGAAAGAGGGAGGGAAGAGGGAGGGAGGGAGGGGGGTGAGGGAGGGAGGGAGGGAGGGAAGAGGGAGGGAGGGAAGGGGGTGAGGGAGGGAGGGGGTGAGGGAGGGAGGGAAGGGGGTGAGGGAGGGAGGGAAGGGGGTGAGGGAGGGAGGGAAGAGGGAGGGAGGGAGGGAAGGGGGTGAGGGAGGGAGGGAAGAGGGAGGGAGGGAGGGAGGGGGTGAGGGAGGGAGGGAAGAGGGAGGGAGGGAAGGGGGGGAGGGAGGGAAGGGGGAGGGAGGGAAGGGGGTGAGGGAGGGAGGGAGGGAAGAGAGAGGGAGGGAAGGGGGTGAGGGAGGGAAGGGGGTGAGGGAGGGAAGGGGGTGAGGGAGGGAGGGAGGGAAGAGGGAGGGAAGGGGGTGAGGGAGGGAGGGAGGGAAGAGGGAGGGAAGGGGGTGAGGGAGGGAGGGAAGGGGGTGAGGGAGGGAAGGGGGTGAGGGAGGGAGGGAGGGAAGAGGGAGGGAAGGGGGTGAGGGAGGGAGGGAAGGGGGTGAGGGAGGGAGGGAAGGGGGTGAGGGAGGGAGGGAAGGGGGTGAGGGAGGGAAGGGGGTGAGGGAGGGAGGGAGGGAAGAGAGAGGGAGGGAAGGGGGTGAGGGAGGGAGGGAGGGAAGGGGGTGAGGGAGGGAGGGAGGAAGAGAGAGGGAGGGAAGGGGGTGAGGGAGGGAGGGAAGGGGTGAGGGAGGGAAGGGGGTGAGGGAGGGAGGGAGGGAGGGAAGAGGGAGGGAAGGGGGTGAGGGAGGGAGGGAAGAGGGAGGGAGGGAAGGGGGAGGGAGGGAAGGGGGTGAGGGAGGGAGGGAGGGAAGGGGAGAGGGAGGGAGGGAGGGAAGAGAGAGGGAGGGAAGAGGGAAGGGGGTGAGGGAGGGAGGGAGGGAAGAGGGAGGGAGGGAAGGGGGGAGGGGGGAGGGAGGGAAGGGGGTGAGGGAGGGAGGGAAGGGGGTGAGGGAGGGAGGGAGGGAGGGAGGGAAGAGGGAGGGAGGGAAGGGGGTGGGTGGGTGAGGGGGAATTAAATGTAAACTGTCATTTCTCTGTCTTAAAGGAGCTTTAATAAAAATAGTTGTATGTTTAAAGGTATAAAACATGGTATATCTCTGGTCCAGATTTAAAGGGATGGTTTTAAAGGTCCTGTCGTATGTTTAACCCTTGTTTGGGTCTGTGGGACCCATTTTCAATGTTTACAAAAAGAAAAATTATACAATGAATTAATCTTTTCAACCTGAGACTCATTGGCTTTGGCTCATTTTCTGTGAAGAACATGTAAAAATAAACACATTTTCATTGAGTGAACACTAGACTCCCCTACATGTTTATATTACATATGTGGTGTTCTGGTCCACTGGACCCCCCCCTACACATTAATATTACATATGTGGTGTTCTGGTCCACTGGACCCGAGGGTAATAAAAGTGTGGAAAAGTGTGTGTGTATAGGTGAAAACAAGTAAAAATGAAACAAAAAGGTTTGCTGTGTGCCTTCACTCTGTCCTCCTCCCTGGGCCTGCTGTTTCAACATAGCACCAATAACCTGTCTGTCTGTCTCCCTGCCTGTCTGTCTGCCTGTCTGTCTCCCTGCCCGTCTGTCTGTCTGTCTGTCTGTCTCCCTGCCTACCTGTCTGCCTGTCTCCCTGCCTGTCTCCCTGTCTGTCTGTCTCCCTCCCTGCCTGTCTGCCTGTCTCCCTGTCTGTCTGTCTCCCTGCCTGCCTGTCTGCCTGTCTCCCGCTTTTCTCGCACTCTTTACCCTTTGTAGTGTGTGAAACTACACAATGTCTTGTGGTAACCTGCACAATGTTATTACAATATATTATTTCAATACATTCCACACATATGATGAAGCAGCATCACAGGCTGTACCGCAGCAGGTGCAAATTGGGGGAGGGACATAACAAATAAATAGCTTTTACTGTGTGGCTCCACAATCAGTATGGCAAAAATAATCTCTGCTCAGAGGATCTTAGAAATATTTTTTTGCAGAGAGAGAAGCTAGTGTGGAAAGAGAGTCTTCCACTGGAAGATGAAGAATTTTCAGAATATGAGGATCATGTCTCTGTCAATTCGGAGTCTACCAGTGAGTTGGAAGAAGAGGATGAGATTGACCCTCAGCCAACCCCAGGACCAGCCCATCAGCAACCAGCCCCAGGACCAGCCCATCAGCAACCAGCCCCAGAACCAGCCCGTCAGCAACCAGCCCCAGGACCGACCAGCCCGTCAGCAACCAGCCCCAGGACCAGCCCGTCAGCAACCAGCCCCAGGACCAGCCCATCGGCAGCCAGCCCCAGGACCAGCCCATCAGCAGCCAGCCCCAGGCCCGTCAGCAACCAGCCCCAGGACCAGCCCATCAGCACCCTGCAGGAGGAGAAATATGGATGTAAAACAAATTGTGAAATTGAATGGTCTTCTTGCCCAAGGAATGAGCCACCCCGCATGGCTGTCAATGTGATAAGGATGCAACCAGGGCCGACGCGGATGGTGGTTACTCATGTGCAGGACATAAAGTCTTCTTTTCAACTGTTCACCCCAGACACCATCCAGACAATCATTCTGGACTGCACCATGTTGGAGAGAAGGGGTGTTTTTGGAGAGAGATGGAAAGAGATGGACCAAACTCATTTACATGCATGCATAGTTTGGGGGTTGTTTATCCTTGCTGGTGTTTTCAGATTCAATGGGGAATCCACAGAATTCCTGTGGGATGCAGAAAATTGCAGAGAACTTTTCCGTGCAACAATGTCTCTGGAAATCTTCCACATTATATCCAGGATTATTCGCTTCGATAACCAAGACACCAGACCAGCTCGGCGGCAGAGAGACACGCTAGCTGCAATCAGGTCAGTGTGGGACAAGTGGGTGGACGGCCTTCCACTGTTTTACAACCCTGGGCCCAACGTTACTGTTGATGAGCAGCTTATGCCATTTAGTGGCCGCTGACCCCTTCAGACAGTTCATACCGTCTAAACCCACAAAATATGGAATCAAGATCTGGGCTGCCTGTGATGCTGCTTCATCATATGTGTGGAACTTGCAAGTGTATACAGGGAATCCAGATGGAGGAACCCCTGAGAACCAAGGGATGAGGGTTGTCCTGGACGTGGTCACAACATCACATGCGATATCTTTTCTACTTCGCACAAGCTGGGACAGGATCTCCTCAAGAGGAAGCTGACGATGGTAGGAACAGTATGAAAAAACAAGCCAGAGCTCCCACCTCAGCTGTTGAATACACGGAACAGGCCTATCAATTCCTCTAAGTTTGTGTTCACCGCCGACACGTCCCTAGTGTCCTACATGCCAAAGAAAGACAAAAACATGGTACTCATGAGTACGCTGCATAGGGATGAGAGAATCTGTGGCCAGGGACATCAGAAACCAGAAATCATAATGGATTACAATGCAACAAAAGGAGGGGTGGACAATTTAGACAAGCTGGTGACTGGCTACATCTGCAAAAGAAGAACCCAATGCTGGCCACTTGTGATATACTTCAACATCTTGGACATCTCGGCGTACAACTCGTTTGTCATCTGGACGGCGTTGAACCCAGATTGGAACAGAGGGAAGCTCCAGAGGAGACGGCTCTTTCTCGAGGAGCTGGGCATGATATTGGTAAGACCTCAAATCCAGAGGAGGCAACATATCCCAAGGCCCCCAGCTTCTGCAGCCATCGTGAGGAGGATTCAGGAGGAGGATGTTGGTTCCCCATCCGCCCCGACCCACAGAACCAACAACTCCAATACCGGAAGTAAGTGTGAGTGATGTTGTTGCATGTGTGTGTGTGTGTCTGACTCTCCTACCTTGACCTGATGTAACTATATATGTGAGTGAGTGAGATGTTAGTAAAATCCCTGAACGAAGTGTTTTTTTTATCATTCTAAATTGTAGCCGGTAGCAACAAGAAGCACCGCAATGTGTGTGGACCCAAAGGAGGACAGGAAGACACGGTACACGTGCAATAAATACATTAGCAACACACACATAGTAAAACTCTGTCCCTCATGTGGTGTGTAGACTGGCCTTAACTAGTGTTCAATGGGGCTCATTTCCATAAAATACTCTATGTAAAATTTGTCCTTCCAATTTGTTCAGTTCAAAGCAATAAACATCAATAGTGATGAAAACCTTGTTTCATTTATATTTGTTCATGATTTATTCCACCCATGTCTTGATATATTTCTATTTATATATATATATATATATATATAAAAATAGCACTTTTATTGATAAATGTGATCTAGCAGAGGTAAATGGCAAATATGAACCATGTATACTGTCTACTGTCTATATTAACCATGTATACTGTCTACTGTCTATATTAACCATGTATACTGTCTACTGTCTATATTAACCATGTATACTGTCTACTGTCTATATTAACCATGTATACTGTCTATATTAACCATGTATGATCTTTATATTAACCATGTATACTGTCTATATTAACTATGTATACTGTATACTGTCTATATTAACCATGTATACTGTCTATATGAACCATGTATGATGTTTATATTGATTGTAATTGATATAAGTCAACATCTAAGTATTAAGTATTTTTATGTAAATTGTTATGGCTGTGTAGTTGTAAAAACCCAATCATGTTGTGGGTCCATCAGACCCGTGAACATTAGGTAAATAACAAAAACATGAACAACACACAAGGGGTAAACAAGGTATGGCTTTGGGCCAGTTGTATATTTAATAGGTATGGCTATGGGCCAGTTGTATATTTAATAGGTATGGCTATGGGCCAGTTGTATATTTAATAGGTATGGCTATGGGCCAGTTGTATGTTTAAAAGGTATGGCTATGGGCCAGTTGTATATTTAATAGGTATGGCTATGGGCCAGTTGTATATTTAATAGGTATGGCTTTGGGCCAGTTGTATATTTAATAGGTATGGCTATGGGCCAGTTGTATATTTAATAGGTATGGCTTTGGGCCAGTTGTATATTTAATAGGTATGGCTATGGGCCAGTTGTATGTTTAATAGGTATGGCTATGGGCCAGTTGTATATTTAATAGGTATGGCTATGGGCCAGTTGTATATTTAATAGGTATGGCTATGGGCCAGTTGTATGTTTAATAGGTATGGCTATGGGCCAGTTGTATGTTTAATAGGTATGGCTATGGGCCAGTTGTATGTTTAATAGGTATGGCTATGGGCCAGTTGTATATTTAATAGGTATGGCTATGGGCCAGTTGTATATTTAATAGGTATGGCTATGGGCCAGTTGTATATTTAATAGGTATGGCTATGGGCCAGTTGTATATTTAATAGGTATGGCTATGGGCCAGTTGTATATTTAATAGGTATGGCTATGGGCCAGTTGTATGTTTAATAGGTATGGCTATGGGCCAGTTGTATATTTAAAAGGTATGGCTTTGGGCCAGTTGTATATTTAAAAGGTATGGCTATGGGCCAGTTGTATATTTAAACAAGGTATGGCTATGGGCCAGTTGTATGTTTGAAAGGTATGGTTTTAATGGGCCAGTTGTATGTTTAATAGGTATGGCTATGGGCCAGTTGTATATTTAATAGGTATGGCTATGGGCCAGTTGTATGTTTAATAGGTATGGCTATGGGCCAGTTGTATGTTTAAAAGGTATGGTTTTAATGGCCAACAATTAAAACAAGGTCAACTTACAGAATAACTTTGTGTTTTAGGTCCAAACCAGTATTACTTATAGGTGTAGAAATCATGAATTGTCAGTCAGAATTTATTGGCCTTTATTGATAAGCCATTATAGATGAATATAAATGCTTTGTAATGCTAGAGTTAGCAGAATTCAGCGTTCACTAGCAACACATGGAGACAGAGGAACTTCCCATTTACAAGATAAGAGATTTATCCCTTTTTTATTTTCACTGGATTGACACTTTTATTGTACACTCCTAATTTTTGATTGTGGCTAACGCACAAATACAGAACACACTTGGTGTGAGAAACATCACAACAGAAGCAGCACCGGTGTGCATTAAAACCAGGGCGTTGCTAAGGAGAGGACAGAGGCATTGGTAGACGATCTAACGCTCTCATGAAAATACACACAAAAGATTTAAGAAGCTCCACATCCATTAACAAGGTCCTTGCTTTCCACGGTACATTTCTGGAAGAACCTCGTTAGAATTAACTCTCAGGTTACGTCCCAAAATGGCACCCTGTTCCCTATATAGTGCACTTCTTTTTGACCAGAGCCCTTAGCAGAGCACGATGTAGAGCCCTAGTCAAAGGTACTGCACTACGTAGGGAATAGGGTGTCATTTGGGACGCAAACTTTTTTTTAAACATTAGTCACGCAAACATCTAGTATTCTCAGGGACTACAACAACATGACACGGCTGTTACCACGGTACTGTAGGTACAGGGACTACAACAACATGACACGGCTGTTACCACGGTACTGTAGGTACAGGGACTACAACAACATGACACGGCTGTTACCACGGTACTGTAGGTACAGGGACTACAACATGACACGGCTGTTACCACGGTACTGTAGGTACAGGGACTACAACAACATGACACGGCTGTTACCACGGTACTGTAGGTACAGGGACTACAACATGACACGGCTGTTACCACGGTACTGTAGGTACAGGGACTACAACAACATGACACGGCTGTTACCACGGTACTGTAGGTACAGGGACTACAACATGACACGGCTGTTACCACGGTACTGTAGGTACAGGGACTACAACATGACACGGCTGTTACCACGGTACTGTAGGTACAGGGACTACAACAACATGACACGGCTGTAACCACGGTACTGTAGGTACAGGGACTACAACAACATGACACGGCTGTTACCACGGTACTGTAGGTACAGGGACTACAACATGACACGGCTGTAACCACGGTACTGTAGGTACAGGGACTACAACAACATGACACGGCTGTTACCACGGTACTGTAGGTACAGGGACTACAACAACATGACACGGCTGTTACCACGGTACTGTAGGTACAGGGACTACAACAACATGACACGGCTGTTACCACGGTACTGTAGGTACAGGGACAACATGACACGGCTGTTACCACGGTACTGTAGGTACAGGGACTACAACATGACACGGCTGTAACCACGGTACTGTAGGTACAGGGACTACAACAACATGACACGGCTGTTACCACGGTACTGTAGGTACAGGGACTACAACATGACACGGCTGTTACCACGGTACTGTAGGTACAGGGACTACAACAACATGACACGGCTGTTACCACGGTACTGTAGGTACAGGGACAACATGACACGGCTGTTACCACGGTACTGTAGGTACAGGGACTACAACAACATGACACGGCTGTTACCACGGTACTGTAGGTACAGGGACTACAACATGACACGGCTGTAACCACGGTACTGTAGGTACAGGGACTACAACAACATGACACGGCTGTTACCACGGTACTGTAGGTACAGGGACTACAACATGACACTGCTGTTACCACGGTACTGTAGGTACAGGGACAACAACATGACACGGCTGTTACCACGGTACTGTAGGTACAGGGACTACAACAACATGACACGGCTGTTACCACGGTACTGTAGGTACAGGGACAACATGACACGGCTGTTACCACGGTACTGTAGGTACTGGGACTACAACAACATGACACGGCTGTTACCACGGTACTGTAGGTACAGGGACTACAACAACATGACACGGCTGTAACCACGGTACTGTAGGTACAGGGACTACAACATGACACGGCTGTTACCACGGTACTGTAGGTACAGGGACTACAACATGACACGGCTGTTACCACGGTACTATAGGTACAGGGACTACAACAACATGACACGGCTGTTACCACGGTACTGTAGGTACAGGGACTACAACAACATGACACGGCTGTTACCACGGTACTGTAGGTACAGGGACTACAACATGACACGGCTGTTACCACGGTACTGTAGGTACAGGGACTACAACAACATGACACGGCTGTTACCACGGTACTGTAGGTACAGGGACTACAACATGACACGGCTGTTACCACGGTACTGTAGGTACAGGGACTACAACATGACACGGCTGTTACCACGGTACTGTAGGTACAGGGACTACAACATGACACGGCTGTTACCACGGTACTGTAGGTACAGGGACAACATGACACGGCTGTTACCACGGTACTGTAGGTACAGGGACAACAACATGACACGGCTGTTACCACGGTACTGTAGGTACAGGGACTACAACAACATGACACGGCTGTAACCACGGTACTGTAGGTACAGGGACAACATGACACGGCTGTTACCACGGTACTGTAGGTACAGGGACTACAACATGACACGGCTGTTACCACGGTACTGTAGGTACAGGGACAACAACAACATGACACGGCTGTTACCACGGTACTGTAGGTACAGGGACTACAACAACATGACACGGCTGTTACCACGGTACTGTAGGTACAGGGACTACAACAACATGACACGGCTGTAACCACGGTACTGTAGGTACAGGGACAACAACAACATGACACGGCTGTTACCACGGTACTGTAGGTACAGGGACTACAACATGACACGGCTGTTACCACGGTACTGTAGGTACAGGGACTACAACATGACACGGCTGTTACCACGGTACTGTAGGTACAGGGACTACAACAACATGACACGGCTGTAACCACGGTACTGTAGGTACAGGGACTACAACAACATGACACGGCTGTAACCACGGTACTGTAGGTACAGGGACTACAACAACATGACACGGCTGTAACCACGGTACTGTAGGTACAGGGACTACAACATGACACGGCTGTAACCACGGTACTGTAGGTACAGGGACTACAACATGACACGGCTGTTACCACGGTACTGTAGGTACAGGGACTACAACATGACACGGCTGTAACCACGGTACTGTAGGTACAGGGACTACAACATGACACGGCTGTTACCACGGTACTGTAGGTACAGGGACAACATGACACGGCTGTTACCACGGTACTGTAGGTACAGGGACTACAACAACATGACACGGCTGTTACCACGGTACTGTAGGTACAGGGACTACAACATGACACGGCTGTTACCACGGTACTGTAGGTACAGGGACAACATGACACGGCTGTAACCACGGTACTGTAGGTACAGGGACAACATGACACGGCTGTTACCACGGTACTGTAGGTACAGGGACTACAACAACATGACACGGCTGTTACCACGGTACTGTAGGTACAGGGACTACAACAACATGACACGGCTGTAACCACGGTACTGTAGGTACAGGGACTACAACAACATGACACGGCTGTAACCACGGTACTGTAGGTACAGGGACTACAACATGACACGGCTGTAACCACGGTACTGTAGGTACAGGGACTACAACATGACACGGCTGTAACCACGGTACTGTAGGTACAGGGACTACAACAACATGACACGGCTGTTACCACGGTACTGTAGGTACAGGGACTACAACAACATGACACGGCTGTTACCACGGTACTGTAGGTACAGGGACTACAACAACATGACACGGCTGTAACCACGGTACTGTAGGTACAGGGACTACAACAACATGACACGGCTGTAACCACGGTACTGTAGGTACAGGGACTACAACATGACACGGCTGTTACCACGGTACTGTAGGTACAGGGACTACAACATGACACGGCTGTTACCACGGTACTGTAGGTACAGGGACTACAACAACATGACACGGCTGTTACCACGGTACTGTAGGTACAGGGACTACAACAACATGACACGGCTGTTACCACGGTACTGTAGGTACAGGGACTACAACAACATGACACGGCTGTTACCACGGTACTGTAGGTACAGGGACTACAACAACATGACACGGCTGTTACCACGGTACTGTAGGTACAGGGACAACATGACACGGCTGTAACCACGGTACTGTAGGTACAGGGACTACAACAACATGACACGGCTGTTACCACGGTACTGTAGGTACAGGGACTACAACAACATGACACGGCTGTTACCACGGTACTGTAGGTGTTCTCCAGGAACAGAATTGGAGTTAAAACCTACAAGAGGGATGTTCTCCAGGAACAGAATTGGAGTTAAACCCTACAGGAAGGATGTTCTCCAGGAACAGAGTTGGAGAGCCCTGGTCTATATATAAACTTCTTTTAAACATAGATCTCTGCCTAGATGTCTATTTTGCTTGAATAAGTCCAGTTGCTCGCATGTGCATTTACACAAGAGATGCTAGAACCTCTAGTGAGATAACAACATTTTCCAATTAGAGCATTATAATGGGAATACACAATGGAATCAAAAATCACATTTTCATGGTCTCACTTTTACGGTCTCCAGGAATTGAACAACAATATGGAACAAAGATACATTATTACTATATATATTTTTTTTTAAGTATCCTACAAAGACATATCTTCACCATATGCTACACACCATCTCCAAGGTAGATGAACTTAAAACTTGCTGTCATGTAATCTTCGCTATGCCTCATCTTACTCAGGACTCTCATCCATTCCAAACACAAATGGTATTCAGCCGTCAATACACTTCTGTTTCTCTTCCTTCACACACACACACACACACACACACACACACACACACACACACACACACACACACACACACACACACACACAATCATTTACAAACCCACTACACTATATCTGTATTGCATATTGCCCCAGCAACTGTTATCTTTGACATTTCAAAGCCTTAAACAACTGTACAGACACACATAAACATACATTAAATCATACTGAACATGTAATATATATGTACACACACATACACACACACACGCTACCGTTCAAAAGTTTGGGGTCACTTTTTGAGTTCCTCTGTCCAGTGGTTGTGTTCAGTTGCCAATCTTAATCTTTCCTTTTTATTGGCCAGTCTGAGATATGGCTTTTTCTTTGCAACTCTGCCTAGAAGGCCAGCATCCCGGAGTCGCCTCTTCACTGTTGACGTTATGACTGGTGTTTTGCAGGTACTATTTAATGAAGCTGCCAGTTGAGGACTTGTGAGGCGTCTGTTTCTCAAACTAGACACTCTAATGTACTTATCATCTTGCTCAGTTGTGCACCAGGGCCTCCCACTCCTCTTTCTATTCTGGTTAGAGCCAGTTTGCGCTGTTCTGTGAAGGGAGTAGTACACAGCGTTGTACGAGATATTCAGTTTCTTGACAATTTCTCACATGGAAGCCTTCATTTCTCAGAATAACAATAGACTGACGAGTTTCAGAAGAAAGGTATTTGTTTCTGGCCATTTTGAGCCTGTAATCTAACCCACAAATGCTGATGCTCCGGATACTCAACTAGTCTAAAGAAGACCAGTTTTATTGCTTCTTTAATCAGAACAACAGTTTTCAGCTGTGCTAACATAATTGCAAAAGGGTTTTCTAATGATCAATTAGTCTTTTATAAAATTATAAACTTGGATTAGCTAACACAACGTGCCATTGGAACACAGGAGTGATGGTTGCTGATAATGGGCCTCTGTACGCCTATGTAGATATTTCATAAAAAATCTGCCGTTTCCAGCTACAATAGTCATTTACAACATTAACAATGTCTACACTGTATTTCTAATCAATTTGATGTTATTTAAAATGGACAAAAAAAAAATTTGCTTTTCTTTCAAAAAACAAGGACATTTCTAAGTGACCCCAAACCTTTGAACGGTAGTGTGTGTATATATATATATATAATTTTTATTTCCCCACTCTATATGACAATAATACTGATCAGTCACTACAATATAAACAATATATTAATAAATAAATTTTTTTATCTGTACACATACCTACAAAAACTGCACCATTTACAGCAGGGTTATCATACAGATCCGGTCCTCGAGCCCATTCAAATCCTTTTCCTTGTTTTATGTATTTTTTTAGGGGTGAGGAAAAGAGGGTTTTGTTTTGAGGAAAACAATCTGAACTGATATTGAAACTGTAGAAGTGATAATGAACCTATATTTATAGTCTCTTTACTCTGTCCAACGTGCTAACAGTAATCAAAAACAAAAAGCTAGACAGTCAGGGAGCATCGAATATCCAAAAGCGATGGATGACAGACATTTTTGCAAATATAACCATTTCTAAAGTGCAGCCCTCCGGATCTCGCTGAAGAACGAATGAAGTTCGTTGGACCAAAATTTGTTTGAAAACCCTGATTTACAGTTAAGAGAATTCATGATCAACAAAATAACAACATTTACAACATGGAATTTATGTTCAATAGGACATCTTAAAACACACAGGTGAAATGTCGTTGTCACACTGAATAAAACTGTAGACAAAGTATACTATCTATAGTATAGATATAGACCTAGTCAAAACTATCATTTTTATGACACATCACTTGGAATTTAATCTAGTTTTTTTTTGGAAAAGGAGAGTATGTTTGATGTAAACACATTAAAAGAAGTTGGACCCACACATAGGATGAGTATACTTTGCTGATATCGACATATTTCACACTGAGGGGAGTGGAGGGAATTAGACACCTAGTTCAGGGGGGAGCAACATATTGAGTCTAGTTCAGGGGGGAGCAACATATTGGGTAGAGTTCAGGGGGGGAGCAACATATTGGGGTCTAGTTCAGGGGGGAGCAACATATTGGGGTCTAGTTCAGGGGGGAGCAACATATGGGGTCTAGTTCAGGGGGGAGCAACATATTGGGGTCTAGTTCAGGGGGGAGCAACATATTGGGGTCTAGTTCAGGGGGGAGCAACATATTGGAGTCTAGTTCAGGGGGGGAGCAACATATTGGGGTCTAGTTCAGGGGGAGCAACATATTGGGTTTAGTTCAGGGGGGAGCAACATATTGGGTCTAGTTCAGGGGGGAGCAACATATTGGGTCTAGTTCAGGGGGGAGCAACATATTGGAGTCTAGTTCAGGGGGGAGCAACATAATGGAGTCTAGTTCAGGGGGGAGCAACATATTGGGGTCTAGTTCAGGGGGGAGCAACATATTGGAGTCTAGTTCAGGGGGGAGCAACATATTGGGGTCTAGTTCAGGGGGGAGCAACATATTGGGGTCTAGTTCAGGGGGGAGCAACATATTGGGGTCTAGTTCAGGGGGGAGCAACATATTGGGGTCTAGTTCAGGGGGGAGCAACATATTGGGGTCTAGTTCAGGGGGAGCAACATATTGGGGTCTAGTTCAGGGGGGAGCAACATATTGGGTCTAGTTCAGAGGGGAGCAACATATTGGGTCTAGTTCAGGGGGGAGCAACATATTGGAGTCTAGTTCAGGGGGGAGCAACATAATGGAGTCTAGTTCAGGGGGGGAGCAACATATTGGGGTCTAGTTCAGGGGGGAGCAACATATTGGGTTTAGTTCAGGGGGGGAGCAACATATTGGGTCTAGTTCAGGGGGGAGCAACATATTGGGTCTAGTTCAGGGGGGAGCAACATATTGGAGTCTAGTTCAGGGGGGAGCAACATATTGGGGTCTAGTTCAGGGGGGAGCAACATAATGGAGTCTAGTTCAGGGGGGAGCAACATATTGGGGTCTAGTTCAGGGGGGAGCAACATATTGGAGTCTAGTTCAGGGGGGAGCAACATATTGGGGTCTAGTTCAGGGGGGAGCAACATATTGGGGTATAGTTCAGGGGGGAGCAACATATTGGGGTCTAGTTCAGGGGGGAGCAACATATTGGGGTCTAGTTCAGGGGGGAGCAACATATTGGGGCTAGTTCAGGGGGGGAGCAACATATTAGGGTCTAGTTCAGGGGGGAGCAACATATTGGGGTCTAGTTCAGGGGGGAGCAACATATTGGGTCTAGTTCAGGGGGGAGCAACATATTGGGGTCTAGTTCAGGGGGGAGCAACATATTGGGGTCTAGTTCAGGGGGAGCAACATATTGGGTCTAGTTCACGGGGGGAGAAACATATTGGGGTCTAGTTCAGGGGGGGAGCAACATATTGGGGTCTAGTTCAGGGGGGAGCAACATATTGGAGTCTAGTTCAGGGGGGAGCAACATATTGGGGTCTAGTTCAGGGGGGAGCAACATATTGGGGTCTAGTTCAGGGGGGAGCAACATATTGGGGTCTAGTTCAGGGGGAGCAACATATTGGGGTCTAGTTCAGGGGGGAGCAGCATATTGGGTCTAGTTCAGAGGGGAGCAACATATTGGGTCTAGTTCAGGGGGGAGCAACATATTGGAGTCTAGTTCAGGGGGGAGCAACATATTGGAGTCTAGTTCAGGGGGGAGCAACATATTGGGGTCTAGTTCAGGGGGGCGCAACATATTGGGGTCTAGTTCAGGGGGGGCAACATATTGGAGTCTAGTTCAGGGGGGAGCAACATATTGGGGTCTAGTTCAGGGGGAGCAACATATTGGGGTCTAGTTCAGGGGGAGCAACATATTGGGGTCTAGTTCAGGGGGGAGCAACATATTGGGGTCTAGTTCAGGGGGGAGCAACATATTGGGGTCTAGTTCAGGGGGGAGCAACATATTGGGGTCTAGTTCAGGGGGGCAACATATTGGAGTCTAGTTCAGGGGGAGCAACATATTCTGAGAGTTTCACCTCAATGAGCAGGACTTCCTGGTGTGTTTAGCGTCATGTGTATTTAGTGGTCAGTGTTTTCTTATGTGCGGCTAACACAGCCCTCCCTCGTAGTCATCGTCATCCTCAGCAGAGGCAGCGGGTGCTCCGGCGCCCCCCTGTGGTGGCTTTGCAGTCTTCTTCTTCGCTCCTCCTCCAGGAACCTTCAAGGAGATGGCCAGCTTGGCATACTGAGAGTAAGAGGGGGATAGATTACATCAAGAGGGTTTGTTCCGACCTCTTGTATTGTTTCTTCAAGTGTATGAAACTTGTGGAATTGGATCTTAAAAAGCATGGTTTCAAATACTGTTAGACAGTGGTAGCAGATTTACACTGCCAGTATGCCAAAGACTCCTGTATAGAGGGTTACCCTCTGCAGGTTAAGTGTCAACATCACTAGCCAGTGTGAGGGTTTGATCAGGGACCCGTCACTAGACAGTGTGAGGGTTTGGTCAGTGACCCATCACTAGACAGCGTGAGGGTTTGGTCAGTGACCCATCACTAGACAGTGTGAGGGTTTGGTCAGTGACTCATCACTAGACAGTGTGAGGGTTTGGTCAGTGACTCATCACTAGACAGTGTGAGGGTTTGGTCAGTGACCCATCACTAGACAGCGTGAGGGTTTGGTCAGTGACCCATCACTAGACAGTGTGAGGGTTTGGTCAGTGACCCATCACTAGACAGCGTGAGGGTTTGGTCAGTGACTCATCACTAGACAGTGTGAGGGTTTGGTCAGTGACCCATCACTAGACAGTGTGAGGGTTTGGTCAGTGACTCATCACTAGACAGTGTGAGGGTTTGGTCAGTGACCCATCACTAGACAGCGTGAGGGTTTGGTCAGTGACTCATCACTAGACAGTGTGAGGGTTTGGTCAGTGACTCATCACTAGACAGTGTGAGGGTTTCGCAATATGAGCTGGGTATAGTTGAGACATTCAAGCTCAACTGAACTGTCGACTTGACAGTTGAAACTAATAACTGGAAAGAGGCCTCCCCACCATAGGGAGGAGAAAAACTGTTAGAAATGGCTAGGCTTGCAGAAGATGATGAAACGTGTTGCAGAAGGGTGATAAACAATGTATGTGAACTTTGGAAAAATACAGCCCACCTAAAGAGAGGTGGAGTTTCTACTGATGTGAGTTCATGTGTGTGTGTGTGTGTGTGTGTGTGTGTGTGTGTGTGTGTGTGTGTGTGTGTGTGTGTGTGTGTGTGTGTGATTATAAAAAGATTGTGTTCTCATTTTGAAGACAGAGCGCTCTCTGAATAAAAGACTGATCTATTGCAGAATCTGAGACTTTGTTAACCGGAGATTTACGACCTCTGGGGAAATAGACAAAGCTTGAGTGATAGTTGAGTTCAACCATTGGGATAAAAAAAAATTCTCGTGACAACCGTACAGTTGTATGAAGTGTTAACTCACGTCATTGTCCATGTACTTCAGCAGAGCAGAGTTACACACGCGATGCACCTGGTCCTCATCCTGCTCGTCATATCCCTGCAGTAACGTCTCCATAGCCACGCAGTCTTCACTCCCACTGTACCCTGGGAGGCTGCAGGAAACATGAAATTATATCACCAGACTACAATTCATAGTCTATAGCCCAATTACGGTTTTCAGGGGTTTCCACAGTATTTCTTACACCTGTTTGGTTCCTTTTAGACCCAACAGTGGGAGTTGTACCAATTCAGATAAACATTTCTGTGGCTCTAGAGAAATGTATTCAGTCATAAAGAGGTTCGTACCTGTAACTCTCTCTGACACACTTGTCTGCAGCCACAAAGTCATTTCTGTGAAGATGAACCAGCACCTGTGCTGTTGTTTTCTAAGAGAAAAGACCAAGATCCAACATTTAATGATCTATATTTTACACATCTACCAATACCATGCACCACATAGCTGAAAGGGCAATGCTAGAAGACACCAAATAGGATATCATTCCAATAGATCATCAAATGCATATGCAAATGACATAAGAACGTACCTTAAAGCAAGTGGGATAATTCTCTATATCTTTATACATGTTCTTCTCTTTTTGGAGGGCGGTTGCCGCTTCATCCAGTCTGTCATGAAGTTAACAAAGACAGAACAGTGTTTAGAACAGCGAGTCAGGACCAGCCACAATACTTTGCTGCTTATAAATGCTTTGTGAAGAATCTACGTAGTGCTTATGAAGCCTTTATGATGTCCTATGAAGCCTTTTTTTAAAGCTGTTATTCGTTGTCTTCACCTTCGTAATCTGACCAGCAGTCTGGAAGCTTTCCCCAGGAGCTCAGCTGACTGACGTAAGCGGTCCTCATTCTACACACAAAACAATCCGTTAAATCAACTCAACTTATTAAAGCAACTTCCCTGTGGCTCAGTTGGTAGAGCATGGTGTGTGAAACGATTAGCAGGGGGGGGCCAGTACAAAAAATAAAAAATAAATGCATGAAATGAAATGTATGTAATGTATGCATTCACTACTGTAAGTCGCTCTGGATAAGAGCGTCTGCTAAAATGACTAAAATGTCAAATGTAACTTCTCTTACTTAGAATATGCTATTAAAACGTCCAACTTACCTCAAACACACCCGCAGCCTGTTGATACAGGTCCACAGCTTTCTCTAAACTCACAGGCTCGATAAGTCTAGATAGGAAAAAGTATAATTCAAATAAATAAAAAATAAAAAAAACAGGGTGATGTACTTCCCCCCCCCCAAAACAACACTGGTCAGAAATATATCAAAAACACCAAATCAATAAAGTAGACAGAGGTGTATAGTCTGGAGTAGTACTTACTTCCCGGCCCTGTCCAGAGCCATGGCAGCGGTGTCTGGAGTACCGTTCTCTACGTAGATCATACTGGCCTTCTCTATGTACTGGATCGCCTCAGGCATCTTCTTCAAGTCCTGTCACACAGCAGAGGACATGGAGCAATGACTACCTCTTTTTACACATACTATTTTGTTGTAGAATATCAATTTTTTTGGGGGGGGGGGGTGAGACAATGATGCTCTCGATCATATGGTACACAGCATATAGTGTAAAAAAATGGTTTTTAAAAAGGCTTGTTCCTTCCCATATTTGTACGCGGCTGTATATTAGATATTACATGGACATTGGGGAAACTCACCTTCATCATCATACCGGCTTGTTCGATTGCTCTGAAAAATAAATGCATATCTTAGAAAAAGGGAGTAAAAAAAGTCTCACATATAAAAGTATTGAATGGTATTAATAAACAAAAAGTCTCACATATAAAAGTATTGAATGGTATTAAGAAAAAGGCCTTGTGATTTTTCTCTGTTGGAAAAGACAGCCTGAGATTTCTGCCTGTTTTGGTGGGATGGAGTTTTTGGCCTGCCTGGTGACATCACCAGGTAAATGAATTAATAGACCAATAAGAAAGAGTTCCAAACCACTCTGCCAATAAGAGCTATTTTTCAGTTTCCCCCTCCCCGACAGTCCTAGCAAAATTCTTGCTTGAGAAATTGTTCTTTGCCAAGAAGCTATTTTTATTTATTTTTGACCATTTTAAAATTGACAACAATCACAGTAAGGTAGTTAATTGTTACCCAGAAATGATTTGATATTGAAATAAAAACATCTGCATTGGCCCTTTAATCTCAAGTATTCATATGGAAAACCTTACTTTGCTGCATGAAACAACGCTTTATTTTCTGTGTGGTACTCTGCCTCCTTCAGGTAGGCATCCTTAGCTTGCTCAAACTGTTTGGCATTCTTGAAGCACACCGCTGGGAATGCAAACACAGATTGTTTATCAGACTGTAAATACATGGTATGGAGTGTTATCCTTCCTATACGTTTACAGAATGTGAACATACTAACCAGCTTTGGCATATTCTGATGCAGCACTGTCAAAATCTGGCTTCCATTTTGTCATGCTTGTCTTTAAACTGCAAAATGACATGCAAGAAAAATATATATTTTCAGGGGTTAACAACACACACAGCAGCCATAACAATAGACCTTGACAGAAGAGCTAACAACATCAGGTTAGTCACAAACACAGTAGTGATGGGAAGTTCGCCTATGTTTACCGACTCTGATCTTTTCAACTCGTTCAGCCAAAAATAACTCATCTGTCAACTAATTTTGTTCATTTGATTCAATACCACCCAGCACACCCCTATTGGCAAACGATTAAAATCATGATTCTACACGTCTCGCGCACCATAGGGTTCTTGTTTTTCAGTTCAATAACTCAAGCATAGATTGTTTTTAATTTAGAAAAAAAGTCTTTCCTCATAGTGAACAAATTTGCCTCAAGGACCGATAAGGTCCATCAGAATTGATTTTTTTGAAAAGCGTATTCTCATGAAATAAATCCAAATAATATAAAATTCTGTATGTAATAAGTTAAATATGTAACAGTTATGCTTAAAAATAATAATGAAAAAAATATATATTTGTATGCACTAAAAGTCCGATTCAGTCCAAATGCAATCTTTGGACTCATCACAATAGTCCCCAAAGAGTTTGAGAAAATAACACTGATGCATTCCAAGATGGCCACCCTATAACAGTAGACTGCATATTAGCACTTACACAAACAAAATACTTCATAAATGGTCTCCTCATGAACCACAGTACCAAATGACACCATATTTACAATGTAGGCCCATGGTACATGTCTTAACACAGTTTGAAGCTAAGGGATTGGTCAAAAGATGTCTTGAACACGTCCATTCAAATCACTGTGAATCCACTCCACTCCACAGTGGTTTATAAACTTGAAACTTGTTATCGCTGTCATGGACTTCCCTAAAATTGACCACCATTTGGTATTGATATCTAAAAAATAAAAAAATCTAGATAAATATTTAACTCTAATGTTCAAAATCATTTGCAATCATCTCCTCATTAACCATACATCAGATTCCTAACAGATTTTGATTGCACATCAAGCAAAAATAGTTCCTACACGAGTTCTTGCTTTGTTATCCAACTAATCTTCTGTCATCCTGTCCATTGCTGTCACAGGCAGCTATATTTGGAGTTGTTGTTTGTGACAGACTTGTAAAAAAGTGTACTTCAAACAATGTGCATTTTGATTACTCGACATACAAATAAGATTATTTATTGATGCCTTTTAAAAAACGAGATATAGTTGCGGCCACAACCGGACTAGACTGTGAACGACTCTTGGTGGACTGTGAACGACTCTTGGTGGACTGTGAACGACTCTTGGCGGACTGTGAACGACTCTTGGCGGACTGTGAACGACTCTTGGCGGACTGTGAACGACTCTTGGCGGACTGTGAACGACTCTTGGCGGAATGTGAACGACTCTTGGCGGAATGTGAACGACTCTTGGCGGAATGTGAACGACTCTTGGTGGGCTGTGAACGACTCTTGGTGGACTGTGAACGACTCTTGGTGGACTGTGAACGACTCTTGGCGGAATGTGAACGACTCTTGGCGGAATGTGACGACTCTTGGCGGAATGTGAACGACTTTTGGCGGAATGTGAACGACTCTTGGCGGACTGTGAACGACTCTTGGCAGAATGCAACTGCTTGACCGCGGAAGATTGGTTCTCGAGTGTTGAGCAGAGGATAGCTGTGTATGTTTTGGTTCTACAATGAGGTGTAATATGAATAACATGCATTCATTCATTCTTGCACCATGTTGCTATCAATTAACAGTGTATTTTTCTTCTCTATGCTGCCTGCTACATGATCGATTAATTTTTTCTGCGTGCATGATACAGGTCGGAGCACATCTCCGGAGCCGCTGAGCGAGTATTATGCTGTGTAGTCGAAATAATGACGGTCAGGTCAAACGAATTAATCACTTGGGAGAAAAACAAATCATGACTCTCGAGTCAGTAAACAGAGTCGTTCAAAAAAAATAAATAATAAAGAATCGTTTGCGAACAGCATATCACTATAACACAGTGGCCTTGTTGTGGTTTGCAATGGATATGCATATTACAATGGAAAGGCATGCACAGCCACTGAGCGGACAGCTAAGTACCGTTACCGTACCGTTACCGCAGCTAGCTGGCTAACGTTAACTAGCTGATGAATTAATACATCCGCTGACTGGCCAGATTAGAAGGATAGCTAGCTACTTCCTACAAATATAGCTAACTAATTAACTGTAATTCAAGGACAATGTCGTAATGTTAAGTAAACTCTGGTTATTTCACATCTTGTCAACAACTAAAAAGGTCAGATATATTTTTTTTGACAATGTTACTAGCTAGCTAGGATTCGTAGAAGCATCTAACAGGGTCAGCGATGCTAGCTACAGTACCGTTAGCTACCGTTAGCTACCGTTAGCTAAATCAAAAACAACCGCGGCTTGACATACTTTTTCTCCGCTTTAGCGATGTGTTCATGGGCTTCGTTTATTTTGGACGCCATGGTGGGTGCTGTCGTGATCTTCGACAAAATCTGTCGAGCAGATGTTATTTGTGGAGAAAAAAATCTAACCGAGGACGATGATAAAACAAATTCTGTTGGTGTTTTGGATGGCAAAAAAAATATGTCCACAACGTCAAACTACAGATTCCCGGATGGCACGGCGCAATGCACCACAGTCCTTATAGATTAGACTGGACGGAGAGAGAAATAGTAATGGCGTCTTTTTGTAGGCGCTAACAACGCCATGGTTACTACAGATTCCCGGACAGAGAAATAGTAATGGCGTCTTTTTGTAGGCGCTAACCACGCCATGGTTACTACAGATTCCCGGACAGAGAAATAGTAATGGCGTCTTTTTGTAGGCGCTAACCACGCCATGGTTACTACAGATTCCCAGACAGAGAAATAGTAATGGCGTCTTTTTGTAGGCGCTAACAACGCCATGGTTACTACATATTCCCGGAGAGAGAAATAGTAATGGCGTCTTTTTGTTGGCGCTAACAACGCCATGGTTACTACATATTCCCGGAGAGAGAAATAGTAATGGCGTCTTTTTGTAGGCGCTAACAACGCCATGGTTACTACAGATTCCCGGACAGAGAAATAGTAATGGCGTCATTTTGTAGGCGCTAACAACGCCATGGTTACTACAGATTCCCGGACAGAGAAATAGTAATGGCGTCTTTTTGTAGGCGCTAACAACGCCATGGTTACTACAGATTCCCGGACAGAGAAATAGTAAAGGCGTCATTTTGTAGGCGCTAACAACGCCATGGTTACTACAGATTCCCGGACAGAGGATTTGGAACAGTACGTAGAATCTTTGAAACGTATACAAAACAATATGTCAAAAACATGTATTCGATATATGTCTGTATTTGATTTGATATAATAGTTTTTTTTATTTTTCTCTAATTTCTTTGGATTCCCTCTGGCTGTTATGTTATGTTATGTTTATGTTTTGCATGTTACTGTTATTTACAACAAGTTAAATAAAGATTTGTGCAAACTTAAAAAAAAAAAAATTAAAAAAAGAAATAGTAATGGCGTCTTTTTGTAGGCGCTAACAACGCCATGGTTACTACAGATTCCCGGACAGAGAAATAGTAATGGCGTCTTTTTGTAGGCGCTAACCACGCCATGGTTTGTCGGACAAAATGAATGGGGCATTGTAGAGCTTTTGGATAAACACCGAAATAAGGTATGTAGAAAACACAGGGTTAGATATTATAAGTTTTGTTTAATGAGATTATATTCATCAGCTAACTTCACTTTTTTTTGTAAAATTTGAAGAATTTATGTAATATTTATTTTTTTTAAATCATAAAAGATCATATTAACTGACTGCTATAATCTCATAGAACAAATTGTACAAGCTCTCTTTAGCCTGTGTTAAACTCCGACCTTATTCTCTGCGTTTATTCCAAAACCCTATTCTTTTCCCATTAATTTTTGTCATAGGGATGGCTGAAAGAACCAGAGGTCACTCATTTCCGGGTTTTAGGACTACAAACTGGCGAGCTCTATTCAGCATAAACATTTCAACATCAAAATTGTTGTAATATCTTTTACTTTTTGAGGAAAGTTGAGTATACAGATTTGAGACAAGGTTATAATAGTAGGAAAGATGTATGTGCTAGTCAATAGAAAATATAAATTTAGACCCAAAAGATAGTATTTCCTTGTCGAGAAAGAAACAGATTGGTCACAATCACAGAGAGATCTGATAACATTGTGTTTACAGTCATCACCCCAGTCCCTCTCTCACATGACATCTATTTTCATTCAACAAAATAGTTATTCAACTAAACTGTACTCATCAAAATGTATGTCTCTGTGGCATAGTAATGCACGTGCTTTTTATTAGGATCATTTAAAGCCCCCCCATGCAGTTTTTTTAATAATCATTTGAAATCATCACTGTATGTCTAATACATCGCTGTTTTTATTTATTTTTATAATGTCATTTTTATTATTTATTTTTATTTGTTTTATTATTATGAACAAAACAAATACAAAAACAGAAATATACAAACGAGTACATAAACTTAACAGACAGGGGGTATTGCATATTGAATACATTTTCAATTTGTCAAAAAGTTTTATGGTGCGTATTACTTTTTTGTTTTTAAAATTTACTGATCATTTCAAAATAATATTAAAATGATATCTTAAATAATGTGAAGAGGGGTTTGTTCTCTGCCCACTTCATTTTATGGATAAAGAATCTTGAATGAAAGATAAACAAATGAACAATGAAAGTTAAATCAGGGTCCATATCATTTGGATCAATATAAACATAATATCAGAGTCTCTCAGATTAACATTAGTCGTTTATTTTAAAATAAAATCTTCTAACACACTCACATCTTCTGACATAAGAACAGTCCCGAAATAAATGGTTGAGTTTCTGAGTCACAACCACAAAATACACATTTGTTATCAATAGCTATTTTGAATCTGTGTATAATGAAAGGTCTTTACAGGGTAGATTCTATGAATGAGTTTGTATGATACATCTTTCACCTTATTAGATATACAATATTTTGTCAGACAACGAGACTTTGTTCCAGTTCACTTATCTTAGGGCGGCATTCCAGTAGATTTTAGCAGAGGGAATAGTAACATCTTGACATAGCTCTCTTACATATATGTTATCACATTTAGTTTAAAACGTCAATTCCTTCTAGCTGTTTTGAGGCTACAAAATCCTCAACAGTTGCACTTGGAGTTTTGTTATATTCTCCTTAAAGAAGAATAGCACCTTTAGGGACAGCTCTAACAACAATTTAATACTCCTCAGGAGTGAATGTAACATTGTGTGTTCTAATAAATTCTGGATAATCATATAATTGTCCATCATTATTCAATAATTGTTTAACACATATAATGATGTTGTCAAATCAGTTCTGGAAAAACAAAGACTTGTTTTTGGATTTTATGTCTTTATTATTCCAGATTGTATATCTATGTGGGGGGGAATTATGTTTGTACATGAGGTTCCAATTTAGAAGTACTTGTTTATGAAAGTGAGCAAGCTTAATAGGGATTTTACCCAAATCAAATTTGAATTTGAGTAAGAATTCTTGACCAACAATCTGTTGGAATATTAAATGAGGGATTATATTCCAAATGCAAATCCTTATTTCTTAAATAGTTTTGTATCCATTTAATCTTAAAGATTATATTAGAGGTTTAAAAATCAAGAGCATTCAACCCTCCCGCACTTTGCGTACCGCTTTTCTTAAATAATGAGGTTTATAATTTAGGGTCAACCATTTTAGTTACTGACAGAGAAACATCAAAGGCAAGGGAGGTATAAACTAATCTGGACAGACCTTCAGATTTTGATAATAGTACACGTCCAGATAAGGAAAGATCTCTTAATAACCAGGAGATAAATCTCTTTCCAATTTTCTCTACAATAGGAGAGAAATTTAAGTTGGCCCTTTCTTTCTGATCTTTGATAACTTTAATACCAAGATATGTGATCACATCTTTTACAGGGATATTACACACTGAGTTTAAGTCCAATCACCACTCTCCCTCGCTTGGGACATTTAAGGTACATTCGGATGTGACGATGTAAAACGTCATTCAAGATTAGCGGTTAAGACACCCTCGCCCATTTACTCTCGCCTTATGCCCTTGGGGGAATCCCCATCGCCATTTTGGAGGGTGGTCCAAATTATTATGTGTGTGTGTGTGTGTGTGTGTGTGTGTGTGTGTGTGTGTGTGTGTGTGTGTGTGTGTGTGTGTGTGTGGCCTATCAGTGGAGTAAGCTGGGGATGTTTCTTGAGTTTGATACGTTTATTTAAGTTTGTTTGACAGGGCAACTCGGAGGTCATGCTGGCTGTCCAGTTTGTTTCTGCTTTTAGTTTTCAGCACGGCCATAGCAGAGAAGCCCCTTTCAGAGATAGGTGGTGCTGAACGGTAACATGATTCTGATTGCATGACAGGCGAGAGAGCAGGATGCTCTCCCACTACGCTGCACCAGAACTGTGACAGTGTCATTTCCGGGAAGCGCATGTTCAGTCCGACATCAAATGACAGCTCCACCAGCTGATCCTCTTCAGAGCTTCCTGTATGCTAGCTTCCTGTATGCTCGTGAGGACGCCTCCTTCAGTCATCAGAGCTTCCTGTATGCTCGTGAGGACGCCTCCTTCTGTCATCAGAGCTTCCTGTATGCTCGTGAGGACGCCTCCTTCTGTCATCAGAGCTTCCTGTATGCTCGTGAGGACGCCTCCTTCTGTCATCGGAGCTTCCTGTATGCTCGTGAGGATGCCTCCTTCTGTCACCGGAGCTTCCTGTGCTCGTGAGGACGCCTCCTTCTGTCATCGGAGCTTCCTGTATGCTCGTGAGGACGCCTCCTTCTGTCATCGGAGCTTCCTGTATGCTCGTGAGGACGCCTCCTTCTGTCATCGGAGCTTCCTGTATGCTCGTGAGGACGCCTTATTCTGTCATTAGAGCTTCCTGTATGCTGGTGAGGACGCCTCCTTCTGTCACCGGAGCTTCCTGTATGCTGGTGAGGACGCCTCCTTCTGTCACCGGAGCTTCCTGTATGCTGGTGAGGACGCCTCCTTCTGTCATCAGAGCTTCCTGTATGCTCGTGAGGACGCCTCCTTCTGTCATCAGAGCTTCCTGTATGCTCGTGAGGACGCCTCCTGCCACCTCTGTCACCTGACAGACCACCTCCTACAGACCACCTCCTACAGACCACCTGAACTAAACTCCTACAGACCACCTCCTACAGACCACCTCCTACAGACCACCTGAACTAAACTCCTACAGACCACCTCCTACAGACCACCTCCTACAGACCACCTGAACTAAACTCCTACATCTGCTGATTCCTCTGCTGGTAGCTGGGTCTACGCTGTCCTTCACTCTCTTGTTCTCTCTGTCTTTCTCACCTAAAACATTTACATTTACATTTAAGTCATTTAGCAGACGCTCTTATCCAGAGCGACTTACAAATTGGTGCATTCACCTTATGATATCCAGTGGAACAACCACTTTACAATAGTGCATCTAAATCTTTTAAGGGGGGGGGTTATCCTATCCCAGGTATTCCTTAAAGAGGTGGGGTTTCAGGTGTCTCCGGAAGGTGGTGATTGACTCCGCTGTCCTGGCGTCGTGAGGGAGCTTGTTCCACCATTGGGGTGCCAGAGCAGCGAACAGTTTTGACTGGGCTGAGCGGGAACCGTGCTTCCTCAGAGGTAGGGAGGCCAGCAGGCCAGAGGTGGATGAACGCAGTGCCCTTGTTTGGGTGTAGGGCCTGATCAGAGCCTGAAGGTACGGAGGTGCCGTTCCCCTCACAGCTCCGTAGGCAAGCACCATGGTCTTGTAGCGGATGCGAGCTTCAACTGGAAGCCAGTGGAGAGAGCGGAGGAGCGGGGTGACGTGAGAGAACTTGGGAAGGTTGAACACCAGACGGGCTGCGGCGTTCTGGATGAGTTGTAGGGGTTTAATGGCACAGGCAGGAAGCCCAGCCAACAGCGAGTTGCAGTAATCCAGACGGGAGATGACAAGTGCCTGGATTAGGACCTGCGCCGCTTCCTGTGTGAGGCAGGGTCGTACTCTGCGAATGTTGTAGAGCATGAACCTACAGGATCGGGTCACCGCCTTGATGTTAGTGGAGAACGACAGGGTGTTGTCCAGGATCACGCCGAGGTTCTTAGCACTCTGGGAGGAGGACACAAGGGAGTTGTCAACCGTGATGGCGAGATCATGGAACGGGCAGTCCTTCCCCGGGAGGAAGAGCAGCTCCGTCTTGCCGAGGTTCAGCTTGAGGTGGTGATCCGTCATCCACACTGATATGTCTGCCAGACATGCAGAGATGCGATTCGCCACCTGGTTATCAGAAGGGGGAAAGGAGAAGATTAATTGTGTGTCGTCTGCATAGCAATGATAGGAGAGACCATGTGAGGATATGACAGAGCCAAGTGACTTGGTGTATAGCGAGAATAGGAGAGGGCCTAGAACAGAGCCCTGGGGGACACCAGTGGTGAGAGCACGTGGTGCGGAGACAGATTCTCGCCACGCCACCTGGTAGGAGTGACCTGTCAGGTAGGACGCAATCCAAGCGTGTGCCGCGCCGGAGATGCCCAACTCGGAGAGGGTGGAGAGGAGGATCTGATGGTTCACAGTATCAAAGGCAGCAGATAGGTCTAGAAGGATGAGAGCAGAGGAGAGAGAGTTAGCTTTAGCAGTGCGGAGAGCCTCCGTGACACAGAGAAGAGCAGTCTCAGTTGAATGCCCAGTCTTGAAACCTGACTGATTAGGATCAAGAAGGTCATTCTGAGAGAGATAGCAGGAGAGCTGGCCAAGGACGGCACGTTCAAGAGTTTTGGAGAGAAAAGAAAGAAGGGATACTGGTCTGTAGTTGTTGACATCGGAGGGATCGAGTGTAGGTTTTTTCAGAAGGGGTGCAACTCTCGCTCTCTTGAAGACGGAAGGGACGTAGCCAGCGGTCAAGGATGAGTTGATGAGCAAGGTGAGGTAGGGGAGAAGGTCTCCGGAAATGGTCTGGAGAAGAGAGGAGGGGATAGGGTCAAGTGGGCAGGTTGTTGGGCGGCCGGCCGTTACAAGACGCTAGATTTCATCTGGAGAGAGAGGGGAGAAAGAGGTCAAAGCACAGGGTAGGGCAGTGTGAGCAGGACCAGCGGTGTCGTTTGACTTAGCAAACGAGGATCGGATATCGTCAACCTTCTTTTCAAAATGGTTGACGAAGTCAACCGGCGGATCGGGGGGAGGATTCAGGAGGGAGGAGAAGGTAGCAAAGAGCTTCCTAGGGTTAGAGGCAGATGTTTGGAATTTAGAGTGGTAGAAAGTGGCTTTAGCAGCAGAGACAGAAGAGGAGAATGTAGAGAGGAGGGAGTGAAAGGATGCCAGGTCCGCAGGGAGGCGAGTTTTCCTCCATTTCCGCTCGGCTGCCCGGAGCCCTGTTCTGGCTTCTACATTACGCTCCTACGTCTGCTTCCCTGTCCTCTCCTTTAAAAACAGACAATTCAAGACTTTAAACCTGTTGTATTGATATAAAACAATAACTTTGTAATTGGTTCAAGTATATTTTATTTCACTTCTTTTTCTACAACGCCGTGAACGCTGTTGAAAGAGACATTATGACCAGAAAAGTATCATATGAGTGAAATGTATTTTTATTGATAAAAGATAGTAGCTGTATCTTTAATCAGAATAAAAACACTATTCATAGTGTTCCTCTCACACAGCATGACCCCCATTTCTTCAGGTCCTTGAAGGACTTCTTCTGACTGATGTCCCTACGCCTGTTCCTCAGCCATATCTTCCTCCTGAATAATAAGGCAAAAAGTGTGTAAGATTTAATCTCACATTTTATTGAATTCACAAATATTCTTATTTATTTATTTATTTATTTCACCTTTATTTAACCAGGTAGGCAAGTTGAGAACAAGTTCTCATTTACAATTGCGACCTGGACAAGATAAAGCAAAGCAGTTTCGACAACATGCAACAACACAGAGTTACACATGGAGTAAAAACAAACATACAGTCAATAATACAGTAGAAAAATAAGTCTATATACAATGTGAGCAAATGAGGAGAGATAAGGGAGGTAAAGGCAAAAAAAGGCCATGGCTGACCATTATCTCGAGCCTTACAAGAGCAGCTTCTACCCTTTTCCAGGAGTAGAAGAGGCCTGAGCAGTTTCTGGGAATCTAAAACATCTGTTTTAACGTTCTTCTCTGGGACTCCAAGCCATTGTGTGTGTGTGTGTGTGTGTGTATATAGGTCAGTGCTCCGTTTAAATTTGATGGTTGTGTTCTCAGATCCTTGTTCTCGTATACCTCTACACACTACACTGAAGTTTTAAATCGTCCTTTAGATGCTTGTGAGTCTGAGGACACCTCCTCCTGTCACCTGAACCTCCTGCAGACCATCTGAACTACATTTTTGGCATCATTTGCTGGATGTTGGGTCTATACTTATGGTCCCCTGTTGTCTTTCTCACCTCTACTCTAGTTTCTGCTGGATGCTGGTCTATACTTAAGGTCTCCTGTTTCATAGTTCATTTAGTAGTGTAGTGGTTGTTATAACATCTGTGGTTGTATATTGTAGTTTGTAGATAATAGTTTATGTCCTCTATCCCTGTTATTCACCGTGATTTGTTTTTAATAGTACTCTACGGTTCATTTAAACGGCAGCCATGTTGTTTTTTTCTCTCTCTCTGTATGTGTAAGAGGAGCGTAATGTAGAAGCCAGAAGGAAAGCAGCCATGTTTTTTTCTCTCTCTCTCTGTATGTGTAAGAGGAGCGTAATGTAGAAGCCAGAAGGAAAGCAGCCATGTTGGTTTTTCTCTCTCTCTCTGTATGTGTAAGAGGAGCGTAATGTAGAAGCCAGAAGGAAAGCAGCCATGTTGCTACTCCTCTAACATTCTTACTGATTGTGTCCTGCTATAGTTAGTAGTGTATATGGACTCTATCCCTGTAGACTTCTGGGGGTTTCCAACAGACGTTAAAATGTATGTAATAAATCACGAGAAGATGCAATTTAGAGTAAGTATTGCATGGTAAGGCACACACCATCATTGGCTGTGTAATCAGTAGAGTGCTGTATCCATGACTACCCATCGAAATCAAATCACCAAAGCAATGATCACTGATAGATAAAACATGCAAGCTACCAGTAACGAAACAAAACTATAGCTGGGTTTAATACAATTAGCATGAGGTAGCATGGCTAGCTACCAGTAACGAAACAAAACTATAGCTGGGTTTAATACAATTAGCATGAAGCAGCATGGCTAGCTACCAGTAACGAAACAAATCTATAGCTGGGTTTAATACAATTAGCATGAGGTAGCATGGCTAGCTACCAGTAACGAAACAAATCTATAGCTGGGTTTAATACAATTAGCATGAGGTAGCATGGCTAGCTACCAGTAACGAAACAAAACTAAAGCTGGGTTTAATACAATTAGCATGAGGTAGCATGGCTAGCTACCAGTAACAAAAAAATCTATAGCTGGGTTTAATACAATTAGCATGAGGTAGCATGGCTAGCTACCAGTAACGGAACAAAACTATAGCTTGGTTTAATATTATTAGCATGAGGTAGCATGGCTAGCTACCAGTAACGAAACAAAACTATAGCTGGGTTTAATACAATTAGCATGAGGCAGCATGGCTAGCTACCAGTAACGAAACAAATCTATAGCTGGGTTTAATACAATTAGCATGAGGTAGCATGGCTAGCTACCAGTAACGAAACAAATCTATAGCTGGGTTTAATACAATTAGCATGAGGTAGCATGGCTAGCTACCAGTAACGAAACAAAACTATAGCTGGGTTTAATACAATTAGCATGAGGTAGCATGGCTAGCTACCAGTAACGAAACAAAACTATAGCTGGGTTTAATACAATTAGCATGAGGTAGCATGGCTAGCTACCAGTAACGAAACGAAACTATAGCTGGGTTTAATACAATTAGCATGAGGTAGCATGGCTAGCTACCAGTAACGAAACAAACGTGTCTAGCTATATTACATCCAAGGCTAATCCCAGAGTACGCTGCACAATCAATAGAAGCCATCATTTGTTACACTGGGTCATAGCAATGTCATTTATCAAGCTCTAAAACACCATTGTTTTTTGTTGTTGGGTTGATCCATACGTGGTATCAGGTTGGGTGAAGGAGAGGTTGGGGACTGTTGAGTTGGTGAAGGAAAGGTTGGGGACTGTTGAGTTGGTGAAGGAGAGGTTGAGGACTGTTGAGTTGGTGAAGGAGAGGTTGAGGACTGTTGATATGGTGAAGGAGAGGTTGGGGACTGTTGATATGGTGAAGGAGAGGTTGGGGACTGTTGAGTTGGTGAAGGAGAGGTTGAGGACTGTTGATATGGTGAAGGAGAGATTGGGGACTGTTGAGTTGGTGAAGGAGAGGTTGGGGACTGTTGAGTTGGTGAAGGAGAGGTTGGGGACTGTTGAGTTGGTGAAGGAGAGGTTGAGGACTGTTGATATGGTGAAGGAGAGGTTGGGGACTGTTGATATGGTGAAGGAGAGGTTGGGGACTGTTGAGTTGGTGAAGGAGAGGTTGGGGACTGTTGAGTTGGTGAAGGAGAGGTTGGGGACTGTTGAGTTGGTGAAGGAGAGGTTGGGGACTGTTGAGTTGGTGAAGGAGAGGTTGGGGACTGTTGAGTTGGTGAAGGAGAGGTTGAGGACTGTTGATATGGTGAAGGAGAGGTTGGGGACTGTTGAGTTGGTGAAGGAGAGGTTGGGGACTGTTGATATGGTGAAGGAGAGGTTGGGGACTGTTGATATGGTGAAGGAGAGGTTGAGGTCTGTTGATATGGTGAAGGAGAGGTTGAGGTCTGTTGATATGGTGAAGGAGAGGTTGGGGACTGTTGAGTTGGTGAAGGAGAGGTTGGGGACTGTTGAGTTGGTGAAGGAGAGGTTGGGGACTGTTGATATGGTGAAGGAGAGGTTGGGGACTGTTGATATGGTGAAGGTAACTCGGAGTGGACATGACGATTTATTGCGTTTCCTCCGTCCAGAGGGAAAGGGCTCTACGGATCAAGTATTGCTACGGTGCTTTTCTCCCCGGAGCAGGGCGCCGTTGAAAGGAATGATAACGGCGGTGGAGTTGAGTGTTGAGGAGGAGCAGTTGAAAGTGAAGATCCCTGGTGTCTGTGACACCTGTCGTTTGGTGATACGTAAATACGGTGGGGGAAACGGAGAAGACAATTGTCACGCCCTGACCAGTATAAGGGTTACTTGTTATTGTAGTTTGGTCAAGATGTGGCAGAGGGTATTTGTTTTATGTGGTTCGGGGTGGTGGTTTATTTAGTAGGGCGTTTGATTTATTATTTCTGGGTTTTTGGGTAATGTTCTATGTTTGTATTTCTATGTGGTCTCTGGTCTTTTGTATTTCTATGTCTGGTTTATTGGGGTTGGACTTTCAATTGGAGGCAGGTGTTTTCTCGTTGCCTCTGATTGGGAGTCCTATATATGGGTATGTGTTTGGTTTAGTGTTTGTGGGAGATTGTTTCTTGTTTTGCGTGTGTGAGCATGACAAGACTGTTTTGTTGTTCGTGAGTTCTTCTCTTGTTATTTTGGTGTTTTCTTGGTTTCAAATAAATACAAGATGAGCATCCACATTCCTGCTGCGTTTTGGTCCTCCATTCCAGACGACAACCATTACAACAATATCTATCATGCTGAGTTTTGATGTAGATTGATAAGGTCAAGGTAGGAAGTGTTAGTTATCCCGTGAGAGTTTTTATGTTCCCGAAAATATGACAGTGTTTTAGGAGTGTGTTGGAGGGAAATATCTAGATGTGAGAAGTGTGCAGAAGGGCATGAGACAAAGGCATTTGTGGTATCGGTGGAGAAAGTTGTGTGTGTTAGTTGTGGGGGTGATCATAGGGCAGGAGATCGGAGGTGTCCGGTGAGAGGAAGGAAGATTGAGGTCGCCAGGGTTACAGTAGTACAGAAAGTGTTCTATGACGGAAGCAGTGAAGAGAATGGTAGAGGAAGATGGATACAGGGTGAGGGATCCTGAGAGGATTCCTGTGAGTAGGCAGAGAGACCAAGAGACAGTGATGGGAAGAATAAGTGCTTCAGTAAAGTGTTTTTAATTATTATTATTTTTATTTTTTTAATCATTTATAGCCATAGTTGTTAATTATACTGCAGAAATGAATCAACGTCACAGAAAATAGAGGTTGTGGTGGCAGCGGCTGAGAAGTACTTGGGATTGTGATGATTTACTGCAGAACAGCCCTGCAGGGGGCGTTGCTGGGTAGTGATACATCTTCAAACCGTTGGTCTGGAGTCAGATTAGATAGGGTTATTAAATAGTGGAATGGGTGGTGGGTTTTATAGGGTTAAATAGTGGAATGGGTAGTGGGTTTTATAGGGTTATTAAATAGTGGAATGGGTGGTGGGTTTTATAGGGTTAAATAGTGGAATGGGTGGTGGGGTTTATAGGGTTAAATAGTGGAATGGGTGGTGGGTTTTATAGGGTTAAATAGTGGAATGGGTAGTGGGTTTTATAGGGTTAAATAGTGGAATGGGTGGTGGGGTTTATAGGGTTAAATAGTGGAATGGGTGGTGGGTTTTATAGGGTTAAATAGTGGAATGGGTGGTGGGGTTTATAGGGTTAAATAGTGGAATGGGTGGTGGGTTTTATAGGGTTAAATAGTGGAATGGGTGGTGGGTTTTATAGGGTTAAATAGTGGAATGGGTAGTGGGTTTTATAGGGTTATTAAATAGTGGAATGGGTGGTGGGTTTTATAGGGTTAAATAGTGGAATGGGTGGTGGGTTTTATAGGGTTAAATAGTGGAATGGGTAGTGGGTTTTATAGGGTTAAATAGTGGAATGGGTGGTGGGGTTTTATAGGGTTAAATAGTGGAATGGGTGGTGGGTTTTATAGGGTTAAATAGTGGAATGGGTGGTGGGTTTTATAGGTTTATTAAATAGTGGAATGGGTAGTGGGTTTTATAGGGTTATTAAATAGTGGAATGGGTGGTGGGTTTTATAGGGTTAAATAGTGGAATGGGTGGTGGGGTTTTATAGGGTTAAATAGTGGAATGGGTGGTGGGTTTTATAGGGTTATTAAATAGTGGAATGGGTGGTGGGTTTTATAGGGTTAAATAGTGGAATGGGTGGTGGGGTTTATAGGGTTATTAAATAGTGGAATGGGTGGTGGGGTTTATAGGGTTATTAAATAGTGGAATGGGTGGTGGGTTTTATAGGGTTAAATAGTGGAATGGGTGGTGGGGTTTATAGGGTTAAATAGTGGAATGGGTGGTGGGTTTTATAGGGTTATTAAATAGTGGAATGGGTGGTGGGTTTTATAGGGTTATTAAATAGTGGAATGGGTGGTGGGGTTTATAGGGTTATTAAATAGTGGAATGGGTGGTGGGTTTTATAGGGTTATTAAATAGTGGAATGGGTGGTGGGTTTATAGGGTTAAATAGTGGAATGGGTAGTGGGTTTTATAGGGTTATTAAATAGTGGAATGGGTAGTGGGTTTTATAGGGTTATTAAATAGTGGAATGGGTGGTGGGTTTTATAGGGTTATTAAATAGTGGAATGGGTGGTGGGTTTTATAGGGTTAAATAGTGGAATGGGTAGTGGGTTTTATAGGGTTATTAAATAGTGGAATGGGTGGTGGGTTTATAGGGTTAAATAGTGGAATGGGTGGTGGGTTTTATAGGGTTAAATAGTGGAATGGGTGGTGGGTTTTATAGGGTTATTAAATAGTGGAATGGGTGGTGGGGTTTATAGGGTTAAATAGTGGAATGGGTGGTGGGTTTTATAGGGTTATTAAATAGTGGAATGGGTGGTGGGGTTTATAGGGTTAAATAGTGGAATGGGTGGTGGGTTTTATAGGGTTATTAAATAGTGGAATGGGTGGTGGGTTTTATAGGGTTAAATAGTGGAATGGGTGGTGGGTTTATAGGGTTAAATAGTGGAATGGGTGGTGGGTTTATAGGGTTAAATAGTGGAATGGGTGGTGGGTTTTATAGGGTTATTAAATAGTGGAATGGGTGGTGGGGTTTTATAGGGTTATTAAATAGTGGAATGGGTGGTGGGTTTATAGGGTTAAATAGTGGAATGGGTGGTGGGTTTTATAGGGTTATTAAATAGTGGAATGGGTAGTGGGTTTTATAGGGTTAAATAGTGGAATGGGTGGTGGGTTTTATAGGTTTATTAAATAGTGGAATGGGTGGTGGGTTTTATAGGGTTATTAAATAGTGGAATGGGTAGTGGGTTTATAGGGTTAAATAGTGGAATGGGTGGTGGGTTTTATAGGGTTATTAAATAGTGGAATGGGTGGTGGGTTTTATAGGGTTATTAAATAGTGGAATGGGTGGTGGGGTTTTATAGGGTTATTAAATAGTGGAATGGGTGGTGGGTTTATAGGGTTAAATAGTGGAATGGGTGGTGGGTTTATAGGGTTAAATAGTGGAATGGGTGGTGGGTTTTATAGGGTTATTAAATAGTGGAATGGGTGGTGGGTTTTATAGGGTTATTAAATAGTGGAATGGGTGGTGGGTTTTATAGGGTTAAATAGTGGAATGGGTAGTGGGTTTTATAGGGTTATTAAATAGTGGAATGGGTGGTGGGTTTTATAGGGTTATTAAATAGTGGAATGGGTGGTGGGTTTTATAGGGTTATTAAATAGTGGAATGGGTGGTGGGTTTTATAGGGTTAAATAGTGGAATGGGTGGTGGGGTTTATAGGGTTAAATAGTGGAATGGGTGGTGGGTTTTATAGGGTTATTAAATAGTGGAATGGGTGGTGGGTTTTATAGGGTTATTAAATAGTGGAATGGGTGGTGGGTTTTATAGGGTTAAATAGTGGAATGGGTGGTGGGTTTTATAGGGTTAAATAGTGGAATGGGTGGTGGGGTTTATAGGGTTAAATAGTGGAATGGGTGGTGGGGTTTTATAGGGTTAAATAGTGGAATGGGTGGTGGGTTTTATAGGGTTATTAAATAGTGGAATGGGTAGTGGGGTTTTATAGGGTTAAATAGTGGAATGGGTGGTGGGTTTTATAGGGTTATTAAATAGTGGAATGGGTAGTGGGTTTTATAGGGTTAAATAGTGGAATGGGTGGTGGGGTTTATAGGGTTAAATAGTGGAATGGGTGGTGGGGTTTTATAGGGTTATTAAATAGTGGAATGGGTGGTGGGTTTTATAGGGTTATTAAATAGTGGAATGGGTGGTGGGTTTTATAGGGTTAAATAGTGGAATGGGTGGTGGGTTTTATAGGGTTATTAAATAGTGGAATGGGTGGTGGGTTTTATAGGGTTATTAAATAGTGGAATGGGTGGTGGGTTTTATAGGGTTAAATAGTGGAATGGGTGGTGGGTTTTATAGGGTTAAATAGTGGAATGGGTGGTGGGTTTTATAGGGTTAAATAGTGGAATGGGTAGTGGGGTTTATAGGGTTAAATAGTGGAATGGGTGGTGGGTTTTATAGGGTTAAATAGTGGAATGGGTGGTGGGGTTTTATAGGGTTAAATAGTGGAATGGGTGGTGGGTTTTATAGGGTTATTAAATAGTGGAATGGGTAGTGGGGTTTATAGGGTTAAATAGTGGAATGGGTGGTGGGTTTTATAGGGTTAAATAGTGGAATGGGTGGTGGGTTTTATAGGGTTATTAAATAGTGGAATGGGTAGTGGGTTTTATAGGGTTATTAAATAGTGGAATGGGTGGTGGGTTTTATAGGGTTAAATAGTGGAATGGGTGGTGGGTTTTATAGGGTTAAATAGTGGAATGGGTAGTGGGGTTTTATAGGGTTATTAAATAGTGGAATGGGTGGTGGGTTTTATAGGGTTATTAAATAGTGGAATGGGTAGTGAGTTTTTAGAGGGGGCTAATAGTTGGCAGGGCAATTTTCCTCCCCCCCAATGTTGTATTATTGTATCAAAAGAATATAATGTAGAAAGGACGTGAATGGCCTCAAACACCAGTACAGTAGGTGGCGATGTATGCACCTGAAAGTTGGGATGCGATCCGCACAACCAAATCCCAAAGAAGAAGACTGGCCAGGTTCCTACTGAAAATGCTCCTAGGATCCGCTCCACAGGAAGCAGCTAAACAACAACTTGGAAGTTAAAAAAAAAAAACTTTCCTTTAACTAAACTAATTTAAAGACTATAGAAAAATTTACCAAAAGTAAACACACATAGTTATTTTCTCCCCATTTTAAAAGCGTATATAGCTAAGGGTTTCAAATGTGGAATTATTGATGGATTCGAGGTATGAAATCAAGCGGATGGCCGGTGGCGGAGGATCAGCGAATGCTTCCCCGGCTCTGGGAGCACAGTCTCGCCGCAGGAAGATGCCGCCGAGGCCCGCTGATTACAAACTTCAAATTATCATTATCGGTTCCCGTGGCGTTGGAAAAACCAGTCTAATGGAAAGATTTACAGACGACACCTTCTGTGAAGCATGCAAATCAACTGTTGGTAAGAAATGGTTATCTTATGTTAGTCACAACTATCTGATAGCAGTTATGTTGTTTTGTTCCAAGGTTAGTAATGTTAGTTAGTCATGTTTTCGCTGCATGACTTGTCAGTAAATGTAACCAACCTTTTTTAAAATATAGTTTAACATCTAACTACTGTAGGGGTGGGTATAATTTGTGGAACCTTCCAACAGAAATCTGTTACAAAAACTTGGTAAATAAACAAGGTTGTTCAACAAACAAGAAATATAAAGTTGTATTGCGGCAGAACAACATGCCAGGGGTAGGGAGTTGGGTTATTTCATGGGAGTTTTTCCACTCATCACGTTTATTCCCGGAAAAGTGTCTGTCCTTACTCTTGGTAGCCTATGGATAAACGTTAAGAATAGACTACATGGTGAGTTGATGCCTATTCGTTAACTAGTTGTATTAATCATGCTATTTTTGTATGCGTTGTTTGTTGGCAACTTTTATACTTTCCGAAGTTTTTGGAACAGATTCCTGTTGGAATGTAAACACATATTATACCCACCCGCTACTGTGTTGACAAAAATTGTAGTAAAATGTTATCTGAAAAGCAGAAGTTGATAAATAACTATAGGGAAAGACTGCAATATGGTGAATTCCCCTTGAGAATGTGTTGCCACTAATCTGTCCAACAGAGCCAGTACTACTGTAATATGAGCCCTGTCCAGCAGATGTAGTAGTACCACCACAGATAGAAAACAACGACACAGATATGTCACCGGATGTAGAAATATGAAGCATCCGCTTGACGTTTCCACTCACTACCTAAATATGGCCGACAGTGGAAGAAGCTGGAATCGAGAGACATTATTTTACCGAAATTCTGCAAAAAAAATTTTTACCGAAATTATGCACATTTTTATCATCGATGAAACATTTGCTCGCAATACTAGTTTTCTATCCTCAAAACTACAAACTGTTATGAAAAGAGTGGACTAAGTTATGTAGATTTTACCCATTGCAAAAGTAAAAAATAAAATAAATAAAATCGCGTTTAGGAGTGCAAAGGCGAATTGTGTTATCACGCATGCGCACTTCACAGAGGAGGCGTTCCCGGAAATATGCGGATGACTTCTAGAACGCGGTCAATAGGAAGTCGCTGTGTCGTGATTGGCTCTGCCCACTATGACCCAGTAGTTCCCGTTGGAGAAGACAGGCTGTGGTGTATCTGGGTTTAGTTTGGCAGATCTTTGGTCCTACTGACCGAGGAGAACGAGCTGTTCTCTAGCTGGAGATTGTTGTTGTTGTTCATGCTGAGCGATCACTGCTTTTTTTAAGGTCTCGGTTCGATTCTTAAAAATAAAAAAAATCACGGATTTCATTTCGATAATAAAAAAAATTAAATAAAAACATTCTGAAATAATGATGTTACAATGATTTTAGAACTTTTTAAAGTTAATTCCTAAAACCAAAAATAGTGAACATTCAATTGCCAAAACATTGGAAATATTCTATTGTCTCTGTCAGGTCCACATTGGGTAGACATCAATTGGGGGGGGAAAAGGAAATTACTATGAAATAATACAATATTTAGTTGTGTATATTACTTTGTTTTTTTTATTTGATGACTTCATTATTTTTAATTCCTTAAAGTCATCTCAGCTCTGCTCAGGCAGTAGCAGTCAGTCAGCCAGACCAACTAGTTATGTGCTTCCCATACTGTCTGTCTGACTAAATCATTTTCTACTAGTTCATCAAAGTAGATAAGGTATACTTTCACTAGCTGTCTTTGTCCCTCTCGTCGTTGTGTTGTGTACATTCCCCTCATGTGGTCTGTGTGTCTCTAACCTAACATAGAAGGCGTAAAAGTGTATCTGTCCAGAGATCTGTATATAATGAGGAGATTCCCTAACAATGGGGGGGATGATGATAAACTAAGGTCCAAAATAAGCCCATAGAAACACGTTGTGTTTTATTTTGGACAGAAACCTCTCGCTTCTCCTCTTCATCTCTGATCCGTCTACTTGAGCAGGAAAAAACTGACGCCATGGATTATGGTCATTGTAGTTAATTACCACATTTCTGTGCTGAACTAAGTGGAATATTTGCTTCATAAAAACTACAACTCCCTTCAATCCAGTGTCCCACGTAGTTCCGCTAGGTGTCTCTTGTTGAAGGTTGTGCGTCTTCCAATAGGACAACAACCCCAAACAGGAAGGGCACCCCCATAAACATTGAAGAATTAGTGCAGTTGGCTGCTGAAGAGTGGGCCAGTAGAAGGGTACCTGAAGCTCATTGTTGGCTACAAGAAGCATTTGTCTGCATTTAGGGGCGGCAGGCAGCCTAGTGGTTAGAGAGACAAGTGTTCCTCCTCCTTGGCTCAGGCAGCAGCCATGTCTGGCCTCCATCTTGTCTGGCCTCCATCTTTTTGTGCCTTGTCATCCTGGTGACACAGCTTTCTCTCTCTCTCTCTCTCTCTCTCTGCCTCTCTGCCTCTCTGCCTCTCTGCCTCTCTGCCTGCCTGCCTGCCTGCCTGCCTGCCTGCCTGCCTGCCTGCCTGCCTGTCTGTCTGTCTGTCTGTCTGTCTGTCTGTCTGTCTGTCTGTCTGTCTGTCTGTCTGTCTGTGTCTCTCTGCCTCTCTCTCTGTGTGTGTGAAGCCTTCTCATTACTAACCTGTACCCCCACACATTGACTCTGTACCGGTAGCCCCTGTATATAGTCTCATTACTAACCTGTACCCCCACACATTGACTCTGTACCGGTACCCCCTGTATATTGACTCTGTACTGTAACACCCTGTATATAGCCTCCACATTGATTCTGTACCAGAACACCCTGTATATAGCCTCCACATTGACTCTGTACCGGTACCCCCTGTATATAGCCTCCACATTGACTCTGTACTGTAACACCCTGTGTATAGCCTCCACATTGACTCTGTACCAGTACCCCCTGTATATAGTCTCCACATTGACTCTGTACCGGTACCCCCCTGTATATAGCCTCCACATTGACTCTGTACCGGTACCCCCTGTATATAGCTTCCACATTGATTCTGTACCGGTACCCCCTGTATGTAGCCTCCACATTGACTCTGTACCGGTACACCCTGTATGTAGCCTCCACATTGACTCTGTACCGGTACCCCCTGTATGTAGCCTCCACATTGACTCTGTACCGGTACCCCCTGTATATAGCCTCCACATTG
Source organism: Salmo trutta (assembly GCF_901001165.1). Lineage (NCBI taxonomy): Eukaryota > Metazoa > Chordata > Actinopteri > Salmoniformes > Salmonidae > Salmo > Salmo trutta. The sequence goes on along the minus strand of NC_042987.1, from coordinate 41,610,566 downwards.
ACTCTGTACCAGTACCCCCTGTATATAGCCTCCACATTGACTCTGTACCAGTACCCCCTGTATATAGCCTCCACATTGACTCTGTACCAGTACCCCCTGTATATAGCCTCCACATTGACTCTGTACCGGTACCCCCTGTATATAGCCTCCACATTGACTCTGTACCGGTACCCCCTGTATATAGCCTCCACATTGACTCTGTACCAGTACACCCTGTATATAGCCTCCACATTGACTCTGTACCAGTACCCCCTGTATATAGCCTCCACATTGACTCTGTACCAGTACCCCCTGTATATAGCCTCCACATTGGCTCTGTACCGGTACCCCCTGTATATAGCCTCCACATTGACTCTGTACCGTAACACCCTGTATATAGCCTCCACATTGACTCTGTACCAGTACCCCCTGTATATAGCCTCCACATTGACTCTGTACCAGTACCCCCTGTATATAGCCTCCACATTGACTCTGTACCAGTACCCCCTGTATATAGTCTCCACATTGACTCTGTACCGGTACCCCCCTGTATATAGCCTCCACATTGACTCTGTACCGGTACCCCCTGTATATAGCTTCCACATTGATTCTGTACCGGTACCCCCTGTATGTAGCCTCCACATTGACTCTGTACCGGTACACCCTGTATGTAGCCTCCACATTGACTCTGTACCGGTACCCCCTGTATGTAGCCTCCACATTGACTCTGTACCGGTACCCCCTGTATATAGCCTCCACATTGACTCTGTACCGGTACCCCCTGTATATAGCCTCCACATTGACTCTGTACCAGTACCCCCTGTATATAGCCTCCACATTGACTCTGTACCAGTACCCCCTGTATATAGCCTCCACATTGACTCTGTACCGGTACCCCCTGTATATAGCCTCCACATTGACTCTGTACCGGTACCCCCCTGTATATAGCCTCCACATTGACTCTGTACCAGTACACCCTGTATATAGCCTCCACATTGACTCTGTACCAGTACCCCCTGTATATAGCCTCCACATTGACTCTGTACCAGTACCCCCTGTATATAGCCTCCACATTGGCTCTGTACCGGTACCCCCTGTATATAGCCTCCACATTGACTCTGTACCGTAACACCCTGTATATAGCCTCCACATTGACTCTGTACCAGTACCCCCTGTATATAGCCTCCACATTGACTCTGTACCGGTACCCCCCTGTATATAGCCTCCACATTGACTCTGTACCGGTACCCCCTGTATATAGCCTCGTTACTGTTATTTTATTGTGTTTTTATTTTTTTTAATTTAACTTCAGTTTATTTAGTAAATATTTTCTTAACTCTATTTCTTAAAACTGCATTGTTGGTTAAGGGGCTTGTAAGTAAGCATTTCACGGTAAGGTCTACTACACCTGTTGTATTCGACACATTTGACTAATAAAGTTTGATTTGAAGAATCTGCTCCAAATAAAGAGTCAACGATGTCTGCAGAAAGAATGTCAGCTATGACATGACAGAGTAGGGTACAGTGCACTAGAGCAGAACACTGGAGCAGTAGAGCAGAACACTGGAGCAGTAGAGCAGAACACTGGAGCAGTAGAGCAGAACACTGGAGCAGTAGAGCAGAACACTGGAGCACTAGAGCAGAGCACTGGAGCACTAGAGCAGAGCAGTGCAGTAGAGTGCTAGGGTAGAGTGCTAGGGTAGAGTGCTAGGGTAGAGTGCTAGGGTAGAGTGCTAGGGTAGAGTGCTAGGGTAGAGTGCTAGGGTAGAGTGCTAGGGTAGAGTGCTAGGGTAGAGTGCTAGGGTAGAGTGCAGAGCAGTAGAGTGCAGAGCACATTACTCATTTTTCAGTCTCTCTCCCTCTTCCCTGCAGGAGTAGATTTTAAGATCAAGACGGTGGAGCTGAGAGGGAAGAAGATCAGGTTGCAAATCTGGTGAGTCAAAAGGAAACAGGAAGTCATCGTCAGTCATCTTTAATAACTTCTTGGTGCGTTTCCTCTGTCTCACTGTTCTGTCTCACTACCTCACATAGACTGATTTACGGCACAGTACTGTACCTTATAATCTGGGCTCCACCACTGGCAGTCAGCCTCCATGTAACCCTGTAATCAAATGTTATTAGTCACATGCGCAGAATACAACAGGTGTAGTAGACCTTACAGTGAAATGCTGAATACAACAGGTGTAGTAGACCTCACAGTGAAATGCTGAATACAACAGGTGTAGTAGACCTTACAGTGAAATGCTGAATACAACAGGTGTAGTAGACCTTACAGTGAAATGCTGAATACAACAGGTGTAGTAGACCTTACAGTGAAATGCTGAATACAACAGGTTTAGACCTTACAGTGAAATGCTGAATACAACAGGTGTAGTAGACCTCACAGTGAAATGCTGAATAAAACAGGTGTAGTAGTCCTTACAGTGAAATGCTGAATACAACAGGTGTAGTAGACCTCACAGTGAAATGCTGAATACAACAGGTGTAGTAGACCTCACAGTGAAATGCTGAATACAACAGGTGTAGTAGACCTTACAGTGAAATGCTGAATACAACAGGTGTAGTAGACCTCACAGTGAAATGCTGAATAAAACAGGTGTAGTAGACCTCACAGTGAAATGCTGAATACAACAGGTGTAGTAGACCTTACAGTGAAATGCTGAATACAACAGGTGTAGTAGACCTCACAGTGAAATGCTGAATACAACAGGTGTAGTAGACCTAACAGTGAAATGCTGAATACAACAGGTGTAGTAGACCTCACAGTGAAATGCTGAATACAACAGGTGTAGTAGACCTTACAGTGAAATGCTGAATACAACAGGTGTAATAGACCTCACAGTGAAATGCTGAATACAACAGGTGTAGTAGACCTTACAGTGAAATGCTGAATACAACAGGTGTAGTAGACCTTACAGTGAAATGCTGAATACAACAGGTGTAGTAGACCTCACAGTGAAATGCTGAATACAACAGGTGTAGTAGACCTTACAGTGAAATGCTGAATACAACAGGTGTAGTAGACCTCACAGTGAAATGCTGAATACAACAGGTGTAGTAGACCTTACAGTGAAATGCTGAATACAACAGGTGTAGGTAGACCTCACAGTGAAATGCTGAATACAACAGGTGTAGTAGACCTTACAGTGAAATGCTGAATACAACAGGTGTAGTAGACCTCACAGTGAAATGCTGAATACAACAGGTGTAGTAGACCTCACAGTGAAATGCTGAATACAACAGGTGTAGTAGACCTCACAGTGAAATGCTGAATACAACAGGTGTAGTAGACCTCACAGTGAAATGCTGAATACAACAGGTGTAGAGCTTACAGTGAAATGCTGAATACAACAGGTGTAGTAGACCTTACAGTGAAATGCTGAATACAACAGGTGTAGGTAGACCTCACAGTGAAATGCTGAATACAACAGGTGTAGTAGACCTTACAGTGAAATGCTGAATACAACAGGTGTAGTAGACCTTACAGTGAAATGCTGAATACAACAGGTGTAGTAGACCTCACAGTGAAATGCTGAATACAACAGGTGTAGTAGACCTAACAGTGAAATGCTGAATACAACAGGTGTAGTAGACCTCACAGTGAAATGCTGAATACAACAGGTGTAGTAGACCTTACAGTGAAATGCTGAATACAACAGGTGTAGACCTTACAGTGAAATGCTGAATACAACAGGTGTAGTAGACCTCACAGTGAAATGCTGAATACAACAGGTGTAGTAGACCTTACAGTGAAATGCTGAATACAACAGGTGTAGTAGACCTCACAGTGAAATGCTGAATACAACAGGTGTAGTAGACCTTACAGTGAAATGCTGAATACAACAGGTGTAGTAGACCTCACAGTGAAATGCTGAATACAACAGGTGTAGTAGACCTCACAGTGAAATGCTGAATACAACAGGTGTAGTAGACCTCACAGTGAAATGCTGAATACAACAGGTGTAGTAGACCTCACAGTGAAATGCTGAATACAACAGGTGTAGTAGACCTTACAGTGAAATGCTGAATACAACAGGTGTAGTAGACCTCACAGTGAAATGCTGAATACAACAGGTGTAGTAGACCTCACAGTGAAATGCTGAATACAACAGGTGTAGTAGACCTCACAGTGAAATGCTGAATACAACAGGTGTAGACCTCACAGTGAAATGCTGAATACAACAGGTGTAGTAGACCTCACAGTGAAATGCTGAATACAACAGGTGTAGTAGACCTCACAGTGAAATGCTGAATACAACAGGTGTAGTAGACCTCACAGTGAAATGCTGAATACAACAGGTGTAGTAGACCTCACAGTGAAATGCTGAATACAACAGGTGTAGAGCTTACAGTGAAATGCTGAATACAACAGGTGTAGTAGACCTTACAGTGAAATGCTGAATACAACAGGTGTAGGTAGACCTCACAGTGAAATGCTGAATACAACAGGTGTAGTAGACCTTACAGTGAAATGCTGAATACAACAGGTGTAGTAGACCTTACAGTGAAATGCTGAATACAACAGGTGTAGTAGACCTCACAGTGAAATGCTGAATACAACAGGTGTAGTAGACCTAACAGTGAAATGCTGAATACAACAGGTGTAGTAGACCTCACAGTGAAATGCTGAATACAACAGGTGTAGTAGACCTTACAGTGAAATGCTGAATACAACAGGTGTAGACCTTACAGTGAAATGCTGAATACAACAGGTGTAGTAGACCTCACAGTGAAATGCTGAATACAACAGGTGTAGTAGACCTTACAGTGAAATGCTGAATACAACAGGTGTAGTAGACCTCACAGTGAAATGCTGAATACAACAGGTGTAGTAGACCTTACAGTGAAATGCTGAATACAACAGGTGTAGTAGACCTCACAGTGAAATGCTGAATACAACAGGTGTAGTAGACCTCACAGTGAAATGCTGAATACAACAGGTGTAGTAGACCTCACAGTGAAATGCTGAATACAACAGGTGTAGTAGACCTCACAGTGAAATGCTGAATACAACAGGTGTAGTAGACCTTACAGTGAAATGCTGAATACAACAGGTGTAGTAGACCTCACAGTGAAATGCTGAATACAACAGGTGTAGTAGACCTTACAGTGAAATGCTGAATACAACAGGTGTAGTAGACCTTACAGTGAAATGCTGAATACAACAGGTGTAGTAGACCTCACAGTGAAATGCTGAATACAACAGGTGTAGTAGACCTTACAGTGAAATGCTGAATACAACAGGTGTAGTAGACCTTACAGTGAAATGCTTACTTACGAGCCCCTTAACCAACAGTGCAGTTTAAAAACAATATAGATAAGAATAAGAAATAAAAGTAACAAGAAATTAAAGAGCAGCAATAAAATAACAATAGTGAGATTATATACAGGGGGTACCGGTATAGAGTCAATGTGGAGGCTATATACAGGGTATTACGGTACAGAGTCAATGTGGAGGCTATATACAGGGGGTACCGGTATAGAGTCAATGTGGAGGCTATATACAGGGGGTACCGGTATAGAGTCAATGTGGAGGCTATATACAGGGGGTACCGGTACAGAGTCAATGTGGAGGCTATATACAGGGGGTACCGATACAGAGTCAATGTGGAGGTTATATACAGGGTGTTACGGTACATAGTCAATGTGGAGGCTATATACAGGGGGTACTGGTACAGAGTCAATGTGGAGGCTATATACAGGGGGTACCGGTACAGAGTCAATGTGGAGGCTATATACAGGGGGTACCGGTACAGAGTCAATGTGGAGGCTATATACAGGGGGGTACCGGTACAGAGTCAATGTGGAGGCTATATACAGGGGGTACCGGTACAGAGTCAATGTGGAGGCTATATACAGGGGGTACCGGTACAGAGTCAATGTGGAGACTATATACAGGGTGTTACGGTACAGAGTCAATGTGGATGCTAGTTGAGGTAATTGAGGTAATATGTACATGTAGGTAGAGTTAAAGTGACTATGCATAGATACTAAACAGAGAGTAGCAGCGATGTTAAAGAGGGGGAGGGGCAATGCAAATAGTCTGGGTGGCCATTTGATTAGATGTTCAGGAGTCTTATCGCTTGGGGGTAGAAGCTGTTAAGAAGCCTCTTGGACCTAGACTTGGTGCTCCGGTACCGCTTGCCGTGCAGTAGCAGAGAGAACAGTCTATGACTAGGGTGACTGGAGTCTTTGACAATTTTTAGGGCCTTCCTCTGACACCGCCTGGTATAGAGGTCGTGGATGGCAGGAAGCTTGGCCCCAGTGATGTACTCGGCTGTTCGCACTACCCTCTGAAGTGCCTTGCGGTTGGAGGCAGTTTCCATACCAGGCAGTGATGCAACCAGTCAGGATGCTCTCGATGGTGCAGCTGTAGAACCTTTTGAGGATCTGAGGACCCATGCAAAATCTTTTCAGTCTCCTGAGGGGGAATATGTTTTGTTGTGCCCTCTTCACGACTGTCTTGGTGTGTTTGGACCATGTTAGTTTGTTGGTGATGTGGACACCAAGGAACTTGAAGCTCTCAACCTGCTCCACTACAGCCCTGTCGATGAGAATGGGGGCGTGCTCGGTCCTCTTTTTCCTGTAGTCCACAATCATCTCCTTTGTCTTGATCACGTTGAGGGAGAGGTTGTTGTCCTGATAGAAATTTGGGAAAAAGGATTTAAGTTTCCCTCCATTAAAGTCCCCGGCTATAAAAACAAGTTTCAATATATGCTGATGACTCTAGTTTTTTCTTAAGTTTGCAATCTGGATCCCTTCCACAGTCTGGATCCCTTCCACAGTCTGGATCCATTCCACAGTCTGGATCCCTTCCACAGTCTGGATCCCTTCCACAGTCTGGATCCCTTCCACAGTCTGGATCCCTTCCACAGTCTCATTGAAGATCTTAATCACTTTTCTAGCCTCTCTGGACTAAAACCTAATTATGAAAAGTCTACCATATTACGTATTGGACCGTTAAAAAATACAGTGTTTACACTACCTTGTAGTTTACCAATAAAATGGGCGGATGGTGAAGTAGACATACTTCATATTCACATCTCAAAAAATATAAATTAATTTACCACAATTCATTTCAATAGAAAGTTAGCAAAAATAGATAAGATTCTCAAACCATGGAGAGGTAAATAATTATCTATTTATGGAAAAATGACATTGATTAACTCTTTGGTCCTATCCCAGTTTACTAACTTACTCATGGCATTGCCTTCTCTGGATGATTCGTTTTTTAAAATCATATGAGCAAAAAAATATAACATTTTATTTTGGAATGCCAATCCAGACAAAATTAAACGTGCCTCTTTTAATATAATGAATATGAGTTTTTAGGGGGGGTTAAAATGATTTAAATATTTAACAAGCCGTACAAAGCTGGTTACAATTTCAGTTTTATCCTCCAGAAAAAGAAAGAACAAATATTACAACAAATGTTCTGGTTAAACTCAAATATATTGATTTAATTTAAAATCTTTATGGATTTTTAAATGGTATTATATTATATTTTTAAATTGTATTATATTTATTAATGATATTATTACCATAATAGAAATGGAGTTATGTTGCATATGCAGTTATTGAAAATATATGGGAACATCTACTCAATCCAAATTTACAACCAACTGATTGCAGCACTACCATAAAGGTAAGTGGAAAAGGGAGAAGGTAGGGAACTTGTTTGCCTGTCATATATTAAAGATACAAATTGGCTGAAAGGAACTGGCATAAATAGAAAAATATACCAGTTTCATCTGAGGACAAAAATGTTGACAGCCGCGCCATACAGGTTGCAAGCCTATAGACCCAAGCCACTAATAATAACAACAACAACAATACAAGCCTACGAGACGAATAAAACAAAGTGGGAACACGAGGCTATATCGTTGGATGTTTTAACAGAAATGTTTGGCGATCGAGTAGGAAGGCCTTAGAGATCGACCAGTCAATCACGTTCGACCGGTTGGTGACCACTGTTTTAGAAAATTAAGTGAAGTTCAATCTCATGCTTCTCTCTTTGGGCTGATATTGGTGCTGGGTCGTTCTGGAGGAGGTGCATGCTGGGTAGTACTGGAGGAGGTGCACGGCCTACTGCTAGGTAGTACTGGAGGAGGTGCATGCTGGGTAGTACTGGAGGAGGTGCACGGCCTACTGCTAGGTAGTACTGGAGGAGGTGCATGCCAGGCCTCGCCTACTGCTAGGTAGTACTGGAGGAGGTGCACGCCAGTCCTGGCCTACTGCTGGGTAGTACTGGAGGAGGTGCACGCCAGTCCTGGCCTACTGCTGGGTAGTACTGGAGGAGGTGCATGCCAGTCCTGGCCTACTGCTGGGTAGTACTGGAGGAGGTGCACGCCAGTCTTGGCCTACTGCTGGGTAGTACTGGAGGAGGTGCACGCCAGTCCTGGCCTACTGCTAGGTAGTACTGGAGGAGGTGCACGCCAGTCCTGGCCTACTGCTGGGTAGTACTGGAGGAGGTGCATGCCAGTCTTGGCCTACTGCTGGGTAGTACTGGAGGAGGTGCATGCCAGTCCTGGCCTACTGCTAGGTAGTTCCTGAGGAGGTGCACGCCAGTCCTGGCCTACTGCTGGGTAGTACTGGAGGAGGTGCATGCTGGGTAGTACTGGAGGAGGTGCACGCCAGTCTTGGCCTACTGCTAGGTAGTACTGGAGGAGGTGCATGCCAGTCCTGGCCTACTGCTGGGTAGTTCTGGAGGAGGTGCATGCCAGTCCTGTCCTACTGCTGGGTAGTTCTGGAGGAGGTGCATGCCAGTCCTGGCCTACTGCTGGGTAGTACTGGAGGAGGTGCATGCCAGTCCTGGCCTACTGCTGGGTAGTACTGGAGGAGGTGCATGCCAGTCTTGGCCTACTGCTGGGTAGTACTGGAGGAGGTGCATGGCCTACTGCTGGGTAGTACTGGAGGAGGTGCATGCCAGTCCTGGCCTACTGCTGGGTAGTACTGGAGGAGGTGCATGCCAGTCCTGACCTACTGCTGGGTAGTACTGGAGGAGGTGCATGCCAGTCCTGGCCTACTGCTGGGTAGTACTGGAGGAGGTGCACGGCCTACTGCTGGGTAGTACTGGAGGAGGTGCATGCCAGTCCTGGCCTACTGCTGGGTAGTACTGGAGGAGGTGCATGGCCTACTGCTGGGTAGTACTGGAGGAGGTGCATGCCAGTCCTGGCCTACTGCTGGGTAGTACTGGAGGAGGTGCATGCCAGTCCTGGCCTACTGCTGGGTAGTACTGGAGGAGGTGCACGCCAGTCTTGGCCTACTGCTGGGTAGTACTGGAGGAGGTGCACGCCAGTCCTGGCCTACTGCTGGGTAGTACTGGAGGAGGTGCATGCCAGTCTTGGCCTACTGCTAGGTAGTACTGGAGGAGGTGCACGGCCTACTGCTAGGTAGTACTGGAGGAGGTGCACGCCAGTCCTGGCCTACTGCTGGGTAGTAGTGGAGGAGGTGCATGCCAGTCCTGGCCTACTGCTAGGTGGTACTGGAGGAGGTGCATGCCAGTCCTGGCCTACTGCTGGGTAGTACTGGAGGAGGTGCACGCCAGTCCTGGCCTACTGCTGGGTAGTACTGGAGGAGGTGCACGGCCTACTGCTAGGTAGTACTGGAGGAGGTGCATGCCAGTCCTGGCCTACTGCTGGGTAGTACTGGAGGAGGTGCACGGCCTACTGCTGGGTAGTACTGGAGGAGGTGCATGCCAGTCCTGACCTACTGCTAGGTAGTACTGGAGGAGGTGCACGCCAGTCCTGGCCTACTGCTAGGTAGTACTGGAGGAGGTGCATGCCAGTCCTGGCCTACTGCTGGGTAGTACTGGAGGAGGTGCATGCCAGTCCTGGCCTACTGCTGGGTAGTACTGGAGGAGGTGCATGCCAGTCCTGACCTACTGCTAGGTAGTACTGGAGGAGGTGCATGCCAGTCTTGGCCTACTGCTGGGTAGTACTGGAGGAGGTGCATGCCAGTCCTGGTCTACTGCTGGGTAGTTCCTGAGGAGGTGCACGCCAGTCCTGGCCTACTGCTGGGTAGTTCCTGAGGAGGTGCACGCCAGTCCTGGCCTACTGCTGGGTAGTTCCTGAGGAGGTGCACGCCAGTCCTGGCCTACTGCTGGGTAGTACTGGAGGAGGTGCACGCCAGTCCTGGCCTACTGCTGGGTAGTACTGGAGGAGGTGCACGCCAGTCCTGGCCTACTGCTGGGTAGTACTGGAGGAGGTGCACGCCAGTCCTGGCCTACTGCTGGGTAGTACTGGAGGAGGTGCACGGCCTACTGCTAGGTAGTACTGGAGGAGGTGCACGCCAGTCCTGGCCTACTGCTGGGTAGTACTGGAGGAGGTGCACGGCCTACTGCTAGGTAGTACTGGAGGAGGTGCATGCCAGTCCTGGCCTACTGCTGGGTAGTACTGGAGGAGGTGCATGCCAGTCCTGGCCTACTGTGCATGCAGATTAGAGAGAACATTGTAATAAATGATATAGGCAAATATTTACCTCTGCTCTGTAGCTGGTTAGATTTGAAAGTTTACGAATGGAAATCAAATTTACATGAAGTTCGATCCTTTCTTAGCTTTGTATTTGAACATCTATACAAACTTTAACAAAATGATGAATCCTGTCGGGGGGGGGGTCCGTCATTCTGAACATGGGCCATCTTTGATTCACTTGAATTATTCTCCTTTTTTACTGACGAATAAAGTAGTTTGATCAACAGATGATAATCGTTCTGTCTGAGAAGAAAAAACAGATTTTAAAATGATTTAGATCAAACTTTATAATTCAGTAGACTAATCATCAGGCAAGTTTTAAATAAATTATAAATGAGGTTCTGCAGATCCAGGAGTTTTCCTTCCTGCCCATGTGACATGGGCCCCGAGTGGCGCAGTGCTCCAAGGCACTGCATCTCAGTGCAAGAGGCGTCACTACAGTCCCTGGTTCGAATTTTAGGCTGTATCACATCCAGGCCGTGATTGGGAGTCACGTAGGGCGGCGCAAACTTGGCCCTGCGTCGTCCGGGTTTGGCCGGTGTAGGTCGTCATTGTAAATAAGAATTTGTTCTTAACTGACTTGCCAAGTTAAATAAAGGTAGGACAGATGGTCTGGAAAACCTCCTGGCCCTAATTCCTGTCAGGACAGATGGCCTGGAAAACCTCCTGGCCCTAATTCGTCAGTCAGGACAGATGGTCTGGAAAACCTAACTCATGGATCCAGTCTGATATGTGATGTGTGTCCTGTCTATAACTCATGGATCCAGTCTGATATGTGATGTGTCCTGTCTCTAACTAATAGATCCAGTCTGATATGTGACATGTCCTGTCTCTAACTCATGGATCCAGTCTGATATGTGACGTGTCCTGTCTCTAACTCATAGATCCAGTCTGATATGTGATGTGTCCTGTCTCTAACTCATGAATCCAGTCTGATATGTGATGTGTCCTGTACCTCCAGGGATACAGCAGGTCAGGAGAGGTTCAACAGTATAACCTCAGCCTACTACCGTGGGGCCAAGGGAATAGTACTGGTCTATGACATCACCAAGCAGGAAACGTTTGATGACCTTCCCAAGTGGATGAAGATGATCGACAAGGTCAGACTAAAAACTCTTGGAACAGCTTTTGTTAGTTTGGTGGGTTTTCAGAGAGTGAGTTTTACAATCCTAATGTAGTAGAGCAGTGTTTTCCAACCCTGTTTTCCAACCCTGTCTTAGTTACCCCGGTTGGGGGTACTGGAGGACCAGGGTGGGGGGGTACTGGAGGACCAGGGTTGGGGGGTACCGGAGGACCAGGGTTGGGGGGGTACTGGAGGACCAGGGGACCAGGGTTGGGGGGTACTGGAGGACCAGGGTTGGGGGGGAACTGGAGGACCAGGGTTGGGGGGGTACTGGAGGACCAGGGTTGGGGGGTACTGGAGGACCAGGGTTGGGGAGGTACTGGAAGACCAGGGTTGGGGAGGTACTGGAAGACCAGGGTTGGGGAGGTACTGGAAGACCAGGGTTGGAGGGAACTGGAGGACCAGGGTTGGGGGGGTACTGGAGGACCAGGGTTGGGGGGTACTGGAGGACCAGGGTTGGGGGGGAACTGGAGGACCAGGGTTGGGGGGGAACTGGAGGACCAGGGTTGGGGAGGTACTGGAGGACCAGGGTTGGGGAGGTACTGGAGGACCAGGGTTGGGGAGTACTGGAGGACCAGGGTTGGGGGGTACTGGAGGACCAGGGTTGGGGGGGTACTGGAGGACCAGGGTTGGGGGGGGTACTGGAGGACCAGGGTTGGAGGGAACTGGAGGACCAGGGTTGGGGGGGTACTGGAGGACCAGGGTTGGGGGGGTACTGGAGGACCAGGGTTGGGGAGGTACTGGAGGACCAGGGTTGGGGAGGTACTGGAGGACCAGGGTTGGGGAGGTACTGGAGGACCAGGGTTGGGGAGGTACTGGAGGACCAGGGTTGGGGGGGTACTGGAGGACCAGGGTTGGGGGGGTACTGGAGGACCAGGGTTGGGGGGTACTGGAGGACCAGGGTTGGGGGGGTACTGGAGGACCAGGGTTGGGGGGTACTGGAGGACCATGATTGGTGGGAACTGGAGGACCAGGGTTGGGGGGGTACTGGAGGACCAGGGTTGGGGGAGTACTGGAGGACCAGGGTTGGGGGGGTACTGGAGGACCAGGGTTGGGGGGTACTGGAGGACCAGGGTTGGGGGGTATTGGAGGACCAGGGTTGGGGGGTTGGGGAGGGGGGGAGGGGGGGGGTACTGGAGGACCAGGGTTGGGATGCACTGTAGTAAAGAACTGAAGAATTACAAGGTTGGAGAACTTCTCCTGAAACTTTTCTCATCTGACTACCCTGCCTGCCTGCCTGCCTGCCTGTCTGCCTGCCTGTCTGCCTGTCTGTCTGTCTGTCTGTCTGCCTGTCTGTCTGTGTTGTCAGAACTTTTCCCTGATCTCCTCTTTCATTGGTCAGTATGCTTTTTAGAGGACATACTACTGCACTAATCTCTCCTCTTTCATTGGTCAGTATGCTTCAGAAGAGGCGGAGCTGCTGCTAGTGGGGAACAAGCTGGACTGTGAGACAGACCGCATCGTCACTAAACAGACTGCTGAGAGGGTGAGTTAGAATACCGACGATATCCTCACCTCAATCTTTAGAGGGAGGAAATGAGGTCAGAGTTCAGGCTCTCCGCTTCACAGCCCTGTATGGGTTTTGACTGACGGCCGTTCTGAACCTGAGCACCACGCGAGAACCCATCCCGCCCCATTCATTGGGCGCATTTTGCACTTTTTGTTGTTTTCTGAGCGAGGGGGGAAACGCTGAAAATCAAGAGGAGTCGACGTGTTCTGAAAGATGAGAAGTTGAGAGATTCGGACATATTTGTATAAAAGACAGAACATACAGAGCTCCATGTATATTTGTGTAAATATATTAAATATGAATGTATATGATGAAATATTAGGTGCCTTTATGATTTATATTTACCTGATTGAGATGTATTCATTTGTTGTTAGTGTAACTTAGTTTTTGTCCCCCCCTCTTGCCCATTCATTATACTGCAGTAAGTGTGTTAGGATAAAGGCAGGAAGTTGGGCCTTCGGGGGGAAGGAGTCCTTGCTAGAAGCGAGAGCGGTATAGTTTTTTGACCATACAGACATACAGGTCATATTATGTATTTTCCATATCAAGTAATCTATGTTTTAAGTTGATTGGATATTCATTTTCCTGTTAGATATAAGAAGAATAAACATTTTTGTTGCACCATATCCCTGGATCACATTGAATGTTTGGCTGTTTGGAAACCTTGAGTGTGGACTGTATGCGTACCAAACAACCCCGCTTCAGGCTTGGGCAGTGGCTCTGGTAAAGAGGAAAGGAAGCCACTACACTAACCCTAACCCAGTGGCTCTGGTAAAGAGGAAAGGAAGCCACTACAATACTAAATACCGCTTTGATATCAGACAAGCAAACCACACACCCACAAGTCCAAATATTCACTTATCATTTCCATATTGGAAATCATGTCATTTACAGTATCCATGTTTTATGATCGCTATGTTTGATCCACAGTTACAAGGACGACATTCTGTTATAACCCCTGAGTTGTCCTGAAACAGAATAAACCTGTTTGTTGTATTGTGAAGACAATGTGCTGCGGACCACACATCAGAATGCACTCATCTTGTCTGAAGTGCCTCTTCAAAAGCCTAACACTAAGTTTTTTGTATTTTATATCTTAGCTAGCACACCTGACCCAGATGGTGATTTTATAATGGACCGTTTTTTTTAGGATTGTGTAAAACAGAAACAGTACGGTGAGTATACGAGAGCCATTAAAAAAAAAAAAAAAAAACGTTTTTTTATAATTGGAGGATCTTTCTTTGAGTCATAAAACTACATTGAAATGACTTGGAAACTGTGAACACTTTGGAGAGTCATGTGTCCACTTGGAGACACCAGTTAGTCCTCTCACTCAAACCCTTGTAGTCATTTTTGTTGTTTTGTGTTGCACCTACCCCACATTGTCCAGGAATATTCTTATGTCACTGAATGTATCACAGTATATTCAGATGTCGTTATTAATAAATGCTGTGAAAAGTACAGTAAATGTAACATTCACATAAAATCAACAGTGTGATGTTTGGATTCTGGTCTGTTCAGGTGAACTGTTGTGTCTTCACCTTTTTAGTCGAATCATTTCCCCATTATCTCCAAACTGTTCTCTATTAATTGCTACCGTTGTTATACATCTGCTTTTATAGTTCTTCTGTTACAAACGTTTCAGTTTGGCCCTATCCATATATAGGCCAATTCCCACGAGTGTAAAGGGTTAATTCCTCTCTAGATTAAACACGGACGAAGCTCTTGCTCCTGTTACAATAGCTCACTTCATCAGAGGAATGTGTAGGAAGCAGTGACATTTTCACTTTTACGTTGTGCTTTTGAAGATCCGCTGAAGAATCTTGACAGTTAATGAAAAACCTTCAGTTGAAAATTACCCAGAGTTCTGAGTGCTTTGAAGTTTGGTCAGGAGCCTCCCAAGTGGCACAGCGGTCTAAGGTACTGCATTGCAGTGCTTGAGGCGTCACTACAGACCCGGGTTCAATCCCAGGCTGTGTCCACAGCTGGCCGTGACCCATGAGGCGGCGCACAATTGGCCCAGCGTCGTCCGGGTTAGGGGAGGGTTTGTCCGGCCGGGATTTCCTTGTCCCATCGCGCTCTAGCGAGTCCTTGTGGCAGGTCGGGCGCCTGGCAAGCTGACACAGTCGCCAGCTGGACGGTGTTTCCTCCGATACATTGGTGCGGCTGACTTCCGGGTTAAGCGACCAGTGTGTCAAGGCGCAGTGCGGCTTGGCAGGGTCGTGTTTCAGAGGACGCATGTCTCTCGACCTTCGCCTCTCCCGAGTCCTTAGGGGAGTTGCAGCGATGGGACAAAACTGTAACTACCAATTAGATATCACGAAATTTAGGAGAAAAATTGAAATTGAGGAGAAAAACTACATAAGTTCTGTTTCTGTCCGCAGTTTGTAGCAAGGATATCTGGGATGCGTTTCTGCGAGGCTAGTGCCAAGGATAACTTTAACGTGGAAGAATGTTTTCTGAAACTAGTGGATGACATTCTAGCAAAGGTGAGTAGGAATCCTCACGGTGCTCTTGTTGTCTCTGCTATAACTAAAATATATATTTTATTATTTTCAATGTAAGAATTTTTTTTCTTCAGTATTTGTTAGGAAATCAATATTTTCCTGTAACTATAAATATATTATTAAGCTATAAATAGTCTACAATGTGTTTTATAGTATTGTGATTAGTCTTTTTTGGTTTGCCACACCAACTGCTGCATTGATTCAGACAAGGAAGGATGTCCTGTCTTCTTCCTGTCTTCTTCCTGTCTTCTTCCTGTCTTCTTCCTGTCTTCTTCCTGTCTTCTTCCTGTCTTCTTCCTGTCTTCTTCCTGTCTTCTTCCTGTCTCACCAGATGCCTATGGAGATTTCCTAGAATGTTTTTCTATAATTCCCAATATTGTCTCGTGTGTGTGTGTGTGTGTGACTGTAGCCTGGCCAGCGCGCGACTGTAGCCTGGCCAGCGCGCGACTGTAGCCTGGACAGCGCGCGACTCACCACAGCCTGTAATAAAGACGTTCTGTTTCTACTGTCAACTTCCTGTTCTCTGTTGTGTCTTCCTGTCTCATCAGATGCCTCTGGAGATTCCCAGTAGGGATCTTTCCAACAGTATCCTGTCTCTGCAGCCTGAACCAGATGTTCCTCCTGAGCTCAACCCGCCACGCATGCGCTGTTGCTGAGACCCCCTACCCCTCCACCATCCTCCCTTAACCCTGCTGAGACCCCCTACCCCTCCACCATCCTCCCTTAACCCTGCTGAGACCCCTACCCCTCCATCATCCTCCCTTAACCCTGCTGAGACCCCTACCCCTCCACCATCCTCCCTTAACCCTGCTGAGACCCCTACCCCTCCACCATCCTCCCTTAACCCTGCTGAGACCCCCTACCCCTCCACCATCCTCCCTGAACCCTCCTGGCTACCGGAGGGGCAGCAGAACCCTCCTGGCCACCGGAGGGGCAGCAGAACCCTCCTGGCCACCGGAGGGGCAGCAGAACCCTCCTGGCCACCGGAGGGGCAGCAGAACCCTCCTGGCCACCGGAGGGGCAGCAGAACCCTCCTGGCCACCGGAGGGGCAGCAGAACCCTCCTGGCCACCGGAGGGGCAGCAGAACCCTCCTGGCCACCGGAGGGGCAGCAGAACCCTCCTGGCCACCGGAGGGGCAGCAGAACCCTCCTGGCCACCGGAGGGGCAGCAGAACCCTCCTGGCCACCGGAGGGGCAGCAGAACCACCCTCCTGGCTACCGGAGGGGCAGCAGAACCACCCTCCTGGCTACCGGAGGGGCAGCAGAACCACCCTCCTGGCTACCGGAGGGGCAGCAGAACCACCCTCCTGGCTACCGGAGGGGCAGCAGAACCACCCTCCTGGCTACCGGAGGGGCAGCAGAACCACCCTCCTGGCTACCGGAGGGGCAGCAGAACCACCCTCCTGGCCACCGGAGGGGCAGCAGAACCACCCTCCTGGCCACCGGAGGGGCAGCAGAACCCTCCTGGCCACCGGAGGGGCAGCAGAACCCTCCTGGCCACCGGAGGGGCAGCAGAACCCTCCTGGCCACCGGAGGGGCAGCAGAACCCTCCTGGCCACCGGAGGGGCAGCAGAACCCTCCTGGCCACCGGAGGGGCAGCAGAACCCTCCTGGCCACCGGAGGGGCAGCAGAACCCTCCTGGCCACCGGAGGGGCAGCAGAACCCTCCTGGCCACCGGAGGGGCAGCAGAACCCTCCTGGCCACCGGAGGGGCAGCAGAACTCTCCTGGCCACCGGAGGGGCAGTAGAACCCTCCTAGCCACCGGAGGGGCAGCAGAACGGAAGCAGCATCATTATGAGGAGACTGAGGGTGCGTCCCAAATTGCACCATTCTCTTCATATTGCACTTTTGACCAGCCTTTATAGGGAATAGGATGCCATTTGGGACGGATGCTCAGGTGTTCCTGCCAGGAGCTTAGACACATCTGCTGTGATAGACGTCCTCCCAGTTCTACTTCTGGAGCTGTATGATGGTTACACACACACACACACACACACACACTAACTAATACAGAGACCTGGTTACACACACACACACACACACACACACACACACACACACACACACTAACTAATACAGAGACCTGGTTACACACACACACACACACACACACTAACTAGTACAGAGACCTTGTTACACACACTAACTAGTACAGAGACCTTGTTACACACACTAACTAGTACAGAGACCTGGCTACACACACACACACAAACACACACACACACACACACACGTACAGTATACACCTGTGTACACACACACACACACACACACACATTCACATGGAGACAATTACAGAAAAGAAGCACTCAGCTGACGTGACTGAGGGAGTGGAGGTCCTCCTACACTCCGTTTTAACTGTAAGGACTATGAATCTCTACTGTACAACATGGAAAAGGGACAGGTGATATTGCACAAATTCTTTCTTAGGTACATTTTGATGGAAATGTATTTTTGTAGATAGTTTCATATAGGCAGTTTTTTTACATACAGTACCAGTCAAAAGTTTGGACACACCTACTCATTCCAGGGTTTTTGTTTTATTTTGTACTATTTTCTACATTGTAGAATAATAGTGAAGTCATCAAAACTATGAAATAACACATATGGAATCATGTAGTAAACAAAAACAAGTGTTAAGCAAATCAAAATAGATTTTCTATTTTAGATTCTTCAAAGTAGCCAACCGTTTCCTTGATGGGGCGGCAGCGTAGCCTAGTGGTTAGAGCGTTGGACTAGTAACCGAAAGGTTGCAAGATCGAATCCCCGAGCTGACAAGGTAAAAATCTGTTGTTCTCCCCCTGAACAAGGCAGTTAACCCACTGTTCACACTTAACTGACTTGCCTAGTTAAAAAAACATGTTTAAAAAATTACAGCTTTGCACTCTTGGCATTTTCTCAACCAGCTTCACCTGGAATGCTTTTCCAACAGTCGTGAAGGAGTTCCCACATATGCTGAGCACTTGTTGGCTGCTTTTCCTTCGCTCTGCGGTCCAACTCATCCCAAACCATCTCAATTGGGTTTAGGTTGGGTGATTATGGAGGCCAGGTCATCTGATGCAGGACTCCATCACTCTCCTTGGTCAAATATCCCTTATACAGCCTGGAGGTGTGTTGGGTCATTGTCCTGTTGAAAAACAAATGATAGTCCCACTAAGCCCAAACCAGATGGGATGGCGTATTGCTGCAGAATGCTGTGGTAGCCATGCTGGTTAAGTGTGCTTTGAATTCTAAATAAATCACAGACAGTGTCACCAGCAAAGCACCCCCACACCATAACACCACCTCCTCCATGCTTCACGGTGGGAAATACACATGCAGAGATCATCTGTTCACCTACTCTGCGTCTCACAAAGACACGGCGGTTAGAACCAAATATTTCAAATCTGGACTCATCAGACCAAAGGACAGATTTCCACCGGTCTAATGTCCATTGCTCGTGTTTCTTGGCCCAAGCAAGTCTCTTCTTATTATTGGTGTCCTTCAGTAGTGGTTTCTTTGTGGCAATTTGACCATGAAGGCCTGATTTACACAGTCTCCTCTGAACAGTTGATGTTGAGATGTCTGTTACTTGAACTCTGTGAAGCATTTATTTGGGCTGCAATCTGAGGTCCAGTTAACTCTAATGAACTTATCCTCTGCAGCAGAGGTAACTCTGGGTCTTTCTTTCCTGTGGCGGTCCTCATGAGAGCCAGTTTCATCATAGCGCTTGATGGTTTTTAGGACTGCACTTGAAGAAACTTTCAAAGTTCTTGAAATGTTCAGGATTGACTGACCGTCATGTCTTAAAGTAATGATGGACTGTTGTTTCTCTTTGCTTATTTCAGCTGTTCTTGCCATAATATGGACTTGGTATTTTACCAAATAGGGCTATCTTCTGTATACCACCCCTACCTTGTCACAACTCAACTAATTGGCTCAAATGCATTAAGAAGGAAAGAAATTCCACAAATGTAACTTTTATCAAGGCACACCTGTTAATTGAAAAGCATTCCAGGTGACTACCTCATGAAGCTGGTTGAGAGAATGCAAAGAGTGTGCAAAGCTGTCATCAAGGCAAATGGTGGCTACTTTAAAGAATCTCAAATATAACTTTTTTTGGTTACAAAATATTGGGTTACTACATGATTCCATGTGTGTTATTTCATAGTTTTGATGTCTTCACTATTATACAATGTAGAAAATAGTAAAAATAAAGAAAAACCCTTGAATGAGTAGGTGTGTCCAAACCTTTGACTGGTACTGTATATGTTGTCATTTTGGGGCACGTTATGGATATTCAATCAGAAAACCGCCTAGCAGCCATTTTGTTTTTGACAGGACCATCCGTGTCAACAATTTCAACATGTGTATTTTTACGGCCAATAATGCCAAATAGCCTGTGTCATGTTAATATGTCAGTATTGGTTTGTGTGTCATGTTTATATACGGTGTATTCGTAAAGTATTCAGACCCCTTCAATTTTTCCACATTTTGTTAAAGTTACAGCCTTATTCTAAAATAGATTAAATATAAAAATGTCATCCATCAATCTAATGACAATACCCCATATTGACAAAGCGAAAACAGGTTTTTTGACATTTCTGCACATTTATTACAATTAAAATCTTATTTACATAAGTATTCAGACCCTTTGCTATGAGACTCTAAATTGAGCTCAGGTGCATCCTGTTTCCATTGATCATCCTTGAGATGTTTCTACAACTTGGAGTCCACCTGTGGTAAATTCAATTATTTGGACATGATTTGGAAAGACACACACCTGTCTATATAAGGTCCCACAGTTGACAGTGCATGTCAGAGCAAAAACCAAGCCATGAGGTCGAAGGAATTGTCCGTAGAGCTCCGAGACAGGATTGAGTCGAGGCTCAGATCTGGGGAAGGGTACCAAAACATGTCTGCAGCATTGAAGGTCCCCAAGAACACAGTGGCCTCGATCATTCTTAAATGGAAGAAGTTTGGAACCAGCAGGCTCTTCCTAGAGCTGGCCACCCGGCCAAACTGAGCAATCGGGGGAGAAGGGCCTTGGTCAGGGAGGTGACCAAGAACCTGATGGTCACTCTGACAGAGCTCCAGAGTTCCTCTGTGGAGATGGGAGAACCTTCCAGAAGGGCAATCATCTCTGCACCACTCCTCAGTAAAAGGCACATGACAGCCCGCTTGGAGTTTGCCAAAAGGCACCTAAAAGACTCTGACCATGAGAATTACCATTCTCTGGTCGGATAAAACCAAGCATCACGTCTGGAGGTCGTGGTGGCAACTAGTCAGGATTGAAGGAAAGATGAACGGAGCAAAGTACAGAGATATCCTTGATGAAAACCTGCTCCAGAGCGCTCAGGACCTCAGACTGGGGGTGAAGGTTCATCTTCCAACAGGACAACGACCCTAAACACACAGCCAAGACAACGCAGGAGTGGCTTCGGGACAAGTCTCTGAATGTCCTTGCGTGGCCCAGCCAGAGCCCGGACTTGAACCTGATCTAATATCTCTGGAGAGACCTGAAAATAGCTGTGCAGCGACACTTCCCATCCAACCTGACAGAGCTTGAGGGGATCTGCAGAGAAGAATGAGAGAAACTTCCCAAATACAGGTGTGCCAAGCTTGTAGCGTCATACCAAAGAAGACTCAAGGATGTAATCACTGCCAAAGGTGCTTCAACAAAGTACTGAATAAAGGGTCTGAATACTTACGTAAATGTGATATTTCAGTTTTGAAAAAAAAAAAATCTAAACCTGTTTTTACTTCATCATTTAAATAACATTTTTAATACATTTTAGAGTAAGGCTGTAACGTAACAAAGTGAAGGGGTCTGAATATTTTGCCTTACGTTATTATGAGTGGCTTTATTGGTTTTCTGTTGCGTTTGTGTTCATTGTAATGTTTTGCACTACAATCCATGATAGCTAGTTAAGGTCCTATGCTGAAGTGAGGCAGGCAGTGTAAAAAGGATACAGTATTAAACTAGTTAGCAGCACTAATAATGCCCATACCTTATCAGTGTCCTGCCACTCCTGGGTCATATTCATTAGTGCACACTATACCAAAACGCTTTGCAACAAAAACTGTCACCAAGCTGGACTGTCACCAAGCTGGACTGTCACCAGCCGGACTGTCACCAAGCTGGACTGTCACCAGTTGGACTGTCGCCAAGCTGGACTGTCACCAGCCGGACTGTCACCAGCCGGACTGTCACCAGCCGGACTGTCACCAGTTGGACTGTCACCAGTTGGACTGTCACCAAGCTGGACTGTCACCAAGCTGGACTGTCACCAGCCGGACTGTCACCAGCCGGACTGTCACCAGCCGGACTGTCACCAAGCTGGACTGTCACCAAGCTGGACTGTCACCAAGCTGGACTGTCACCAAGCTGGACTGTCGCCAAGCTGGACTGTCACCAGCCGGACTGTCACCAGCCGGACTGTCACCAGCCGGACTGTCACCAGCCGGACTGTCACCAGTTGGACTGTCGCCAAGCTGGACTGTCACCAGCCGGACTGTCACCAGCCGGACTGTCACCAGTTGGACTGTCACCAGTTGGACTGTCACCAGTTGGACTGTCACCAGTTGGACTGTCACCAGTCACCAAGCTGGACTGTCACCAGCCGGACTGTCACCAAGCTGGACTGTCACCAAGCTGGACTGTCACCAGCCGGACTGTCACCAGTTGGACTGTCACCAGTTGGACTGTCACCAGTTGGACTGTCACAAGTTGGACTGTCACCAGTTGGACTGTCACCAGTCACCAAGCTGGACTGTCACCAGCCAGACTGTCACCAGCCAGACTGTCACCAGCCAGACTGTCACCAGTTGGACTGTCACCAGTTGGACTGTCACCAGCCAGACTGTCACCAGTTGGACTGTCAGGGACTGTCACCAGTTGGACTGTCACCAGTCACCAAGCTGGACTGTCACCAAGCTGGACTGTCACCAGCCGGACTGTCACCAGTTGGACTGTCACCAGTCGGACTGTCACCAGCTGGACTGTCACCAGCTGGACTGTCACCAGCCGGACTGTCACCAGCCAGACTGTCACCAGCCGGACTGTCACCAGTCACCAAGCTGGACTGTCACCAGCCGGACTGTCACCAGCCGGACTGTCACCAGTTGGACTGTCACCAGTTGGACTGTCACCAGTTGGACTGTCACCAGTTGGACTGTCACCAGTCACCAAGCTAGACTGTCACCAAGCTGGACTGTAACCAGCCGGACTGTCACCAGTTGGACTGTCAGGGACTGTCACCAGTTGGACTGTCACCAGTCACCAAGCTGGACTGTCACCAGTTGGACTGTCAGGGACTGTCACCAGTTGGACTGTCACCAGTCACCAAGCTGGACTGTCACCAGTTGGACTGTCACCAGCCGGACTGTCACCAGCTGGACTGTCACCAGCTGGACTGTCACCAGTTGGACTGTCACCAGTTGGACTGTCACCAGCCGGACTGTCGACTGTCACCAGCCGGACTGTCACCAGTTGGACTGTCACCAGCCGGACTGTCGACTGTCACCAGCCGGACTGTCACCAGTTGGACTGTCACCAGCCGGACTGTCGACTGTCACCAGCCGGACTGTCACCAGTTGGACTGTCACCAGCCGGACTGTCGACTGTCACCAGCCGGACTGTCACCAGTTGGACTGTCACCAGCCGGACTGTCGACTGTCACCAGCCGGACTGTCACCAGTTGGACTGTCACCAGCCGGACTGTCGACTGTCACCAGCCGGACTGTCACCAGTTGGACTGTCACCAGCCGGACTGTGAGGCTATGAAAACATTAACTCTAATTTAACCCTTTGACCTGCTATTGTTATTGTTCTCTTTGTCGTATTTATCTGTGGAAGGGTTTTGTGTTTTTCTTGGAAGGGTTTCTGGTGCATATGGGTTATGGGTTACATACAGAGGTGGAATTGACATGTAAAAAATCTTTAACATTTTTGTTGCTGAATCCCCAGTAATACAACAGTTGTGACTTGCCTTTTTCCCACCTTCAATTCCACTCCTGGTTACATGTTTTAGACCGTTAGATTGAGAAGGAGTCTGATCAAGTATCAATCAATCAAAAGATCGATAGATTGATTGAGATCAAGTATTAAATAAATGTACACTACCCCCCCCCCCCCCCCCCCCCACAGTCTATCTATCCTCTCTGGTATCACTATAACCATCTCTGTTCAGATGTCTATCTATCCTCTCTGGTATCACTATAACCATCTCTGTTCAGATGTCTATCTATCCTCTCTGGTATCAACACTATAACCATCTCTGTTCAGATGTCTATCTATCCTCTCTGGTATCACTATAACCATCTCTGTTCAGATGTCTATCTATCCTCTCTGGTATCACTATAACCATCTCTGTTCAGATGTCTATCTATCCTCTCTGGAATCACTATAACCATCTCTGTTCAGATGTCTATCTATCCTCTCTGGTATCACTATAACCATCTCTGTTCAGATGTCTATCTATCCTCTCTGGTATCAGACTATAACCATCTCTGTTCAGATGTCTATCTATCCTCTCTGGTATCACACTATAACCATCTCTGTTCAGATGTCTATCTATCCTCTCTGGTATCATCACTATAACCATCTCTGTTCAGATGTCTATCTATCCTCTCTGGTATCACTATAACCATCTCTGTTCAGATGTCTATCTATCCTCTCTGGTATCACTATAACCATCTCTGTTCAGATGTCTATCTATCCTCTCTGGTATCACACTATAACCATCTCTGTTCAGATGTCTATCTATCCTCTCTGGTATCACACTATAACCATCTCTGTTCAGATGTCTATCTATCCTCTCTGGTATCACTATAACCATCTCTGTTCAGATGTCTATCTATCCTCTCTGGTATCACTATAACCATCTCTGTTCAGATGTCTATCTATCCTCTCTGGTATCACACTATAACCATCTCTGTTCAGATGTCTATCTATCCTCTCTGGTATCACACTATAACCATCTCTGTTCAGATGTCTATCTATCCTCTCTGGTATCATCACACTATAACCATCTCTGTTCAGATGTCTATCTATCCTCTCTGGTATCACCACACTATAACCATCTCTGTTCAGATGTCTATCTATCCTCTCTGGTATCACCACTATAACCATCTCTGTTCAGATGTCTGTCTATCTATCCTCTCTGGTATCATCACTATAACCATCTCTGTTCAGATGTCTATCCTCTCTGTTATCACACTATAACCATCTATGTTCAGATGTCTATCCTCTCTGGTATCACACTATAACCATCTCTGTTCAGATGTCTATCTATCCTCTCTGGTATCAACACTATAACCATCTCTGTTCAGATGTCTATCTATCCTCTCTGGTATCACACTATAACCATCTCTGTTCAGATGTCTATCTATCCTCTCTGGTATCACTATAACCATCTCTGTTCAGATGTCTATCTATCCTCTCTGGTATCACACTATAACCATCTCTGTTCAGATGTCTATCTATCCTCTCTGGTATCACTATAACCATCTCTGTTCAGATGTCTATCTATCCTCTCTGGTATCACTATAACCATCTCTGTTCAGATGTCTATCTATCCTCTCTGGTATCAACACTATAACCATCTCTGTTCAGATGTCTATCTATCCTCTCTGGTATCACTATAACCATCTCTGTTCAGATGTCTATCTATCCTCTCTGGAATCACTATAACCATCTCTGTTCAGATGTCTATCTATCCTCTCTGGTATCACTATAACCATCTCTGTTCAGATGTCTATCTATCCTCTCTGGTATCAGACTATAACCATCTCTGTTCAGATGTCTATCTATCCTCTCTGGTATCACACTATAACCATCTCTGTTCAGATGTCTATCTATCCTCTCTGGTATCATCACTATAACCATCTCTGTTCAGATGTCTATCTATCCTCTCTGGTATCACTATAACCATCTCTGTTCAGATGTCTATCTATCCTCTCTGGTATCACTATAACCATCTCTGTTCAGATGTCTATCTATCCTCTCTGGTATCACACTATAACCATCTCTGTTCAGATGTCTATCTATCCTCTCTGGTATCACTATAACCATCTCTGTTCAGATGTCTATCTATCCTCTCTGGTATCACTATAACCATCTCTGTTCAGATGTCTATCTATCCTCTCTGGTATCACACTATAACCATCTCTGTTCAGATGTCTATCTATCCTCTCTGGTATCACACTATAACCATCTCTGTTCAGATGTCTATCTATCCTCTCTGGTATCATCACACTATAACCATCTCTGTTCAGATGTCTATCTATCCTCTCTGGTATCACCACACTATAACCATCTCTGTTCAGATGTCTATCTATCCTCTCTGGTATCATCACTATAACCATCTCTGTTCAGATGTCTGTCTATCTATCCTCTCTGGTATCATCACTATAACCATCTCTGTTCAGATGTCTATCTATCCTCTCTGGTATCACTATAACCATCTCTGTTCAGATGTCTATCTATCCTCTCTGGTATCACTATAACCATCTCTGTTCAGATGTCTATCTATCCTCTCTGGTATCACACTATAACCATCTCTGTTCAGATGTCTATCTATCCTCTCTGGTATCACTATAACCATCTCTGTTCAGATGTCTATCTATCCTCTCTGGTATCACTATAACCATCTCTGTTCAGATGTCTATCTATCCTCTCTGGTATCACACTATAACCATCTCTGTTCAGATGTCTATCTATCCTCTCTGGTATCACACTATAACCATCTCTGTTCAGATGTCTATCTATCCTCTCTGGTATCATCACACTATAACCATCTCTGTTCAGATGTCTATCTATCCTCTCTGGTATCACCACACTATAACCATCTCTGTTCAGATGTCTATCTATCCTCTCTGGTATCATCACTATAACCATCTCTGTTCAGATGTCTGTCTATCTATCCTCTCTGGTATCATCACTATAACCATCTCTGTTCAGATGTCTATCCTCTCTGTTATCACACTATAACCATCTCTGTTCAGATGTCTATCCTCTCTGGTATCACACTATAACCATCTCTGTTCAGATGTCTATCTATCCTCTCTGGTATCAACACTATAACCATCTCTGTTCAGATGTCTATCTATCCTCTCTGGTATCACACTATAACCATCTCTGTTCAGATGTCTATCTATCCTCTCTGGTATCACTATAACCATCTCTGTTCAGATGTCTATCTATCCTCTCTGGTATCACACTATAACCATCTCTGTTCAGATGTCTATCTATCCTCTCTGGTATCACTATAACCATCTCTGTTCAGATGTCTATCTATCCTCTCTGGTATCACACTATAACCATCTCTGTTCAGATGTCTATCTATCCTCTCTGGTATCACTATAACCATCTCTGTTCAGATGTCTATCTATCCTCTCTGGTATCACTATAACCATCTCTGTTCAGATGTCTATCTATCCTCTCTGGTATCACACTATAACCATCTCTGTTCAGATGTCTATCTATCCTCTCTGGTATCACACTATAACCATCTCTGTTCAGATGTCTATCTATCCTCTCTGGTATCATCACACTATAACCATCTCTGTTCAGATGTCTATCTATCCTCTCTGGTATCACCACACTATAACCATCTCTGTTCAGATGTCTATCTATCCTCTCTGGTATCATCACTATAACCATCTCTGTTCAGATGTCTGTCTATCTATCCTCTCTGGTATCATCACTATAACCATCTCTGTTCAGATGTCTATCCTCTCTGTTATCACACTATAACCATCTCTGTTCAGATGTCTATCCTCTCTGGTATCACACTATAACCATCTCTGTTCAGATGTCTATCTATCCTCTCTGGTATCAACACTATAACCATCTCTGTTCAGATGTCTATCTATCCTCTCTGGTATCACACTATAACCATCTCTGTTCAGATGTCTATCTATCCTCTCTGGTATCACTATAACCATCTCTGTTCAGATGTCTATCTATCCTCTCTGGTATCACACTATAACCATCTCTGTTCAGATGTCTATCTATCCTCTCTGGTATCACTATAACCATCTCTGTTCAGATGTCTATCTATCCTCTCTGGTATCACACTATAACCATCTCTGTTCAGATGTCTATCTATCCTCTGGTATCATTACTATAACCATCTCTGTTCAGATGTCTATCTATCCTCTCTGGTATCACACTATGACCATCTCTGTTCAGATGTCTATCTATCCTCTCTGGTATCACACTATAACCATCTCTGTTCAGATGTCTATCTATCCTCTCTGGTATCAACACTATAACCATCTCTGTTCAGATGTCTATCTATCCTCTCTGGTATCACACTATAACCATCTCTGTTCAGATGTCTATCTATCCTCTCTGGTATCATTACTATAACCATCTCTGTTCAGATGTCTATCTATCCTCTCTGGTATCACACTATAACCATCTCTGTTCAGATGTCTATCTATCCTCTCTGGTATCATCACACTATAACCATCTCTGTTCAGATGTCTATCTATCCTCTCTGGTATCAACACTATAACCATCTCTGTTCAGATGTCTATCTATCCTCTCTGGTATCATCACACTATAACCATCTCTGTTCAGATGTCTATCTATCCTCTCTGGTATCATTACTATAACCATCTCTGTTCAGATGTCTATCTATCCTCTCTGGTATCACACTATAACCATCTCTGTTCAGATGTCTATCTATCCTCTCTGGTATCATCACTATAACCATCTCTGTTCAGATGTCTATCTATCCTCTCTGGTATCATCACACTATAACCATCTCTGTTCAGATGTCTATCTATCCTCTCTGGTATCACACTATAACCATCTCTGTTCAGATGTCTATCTATCCTCTCTGGTATCACACTATAACCATCTCTTTTCAGATGTCGATCTATCCTCTCTGGTATCACACTATAACCATCTCTGTTCAGATGTCTATCTATCCTCTCTGGTATCACACTATAACCATCTCTGTTCAGATGTTTATCTATCCTCTCTGGTATCATCACTATAACCATCTCTGTTCAGATGTCTATCTATCCTCTCTGGTATCATCACTATAACCATCTCTGTTCAGATGTCTATCTATCCTCTCTGGTATCATCACACTATAACCATCTCTGTTCAGATGTCTATCTATCCTCTCTGGTATCACTATAACCATCTCTGTTCAGATGTCTATCTATCCTCTCTGGTATCACACTATAACCATCTCTGTTCAGATGTCTATCTATCCTCTCTGGTATCATCACACTATAACCATCTCTGTTCAGATGTCTATCTATCCTCTCTGGTATCATCACTATAACCATCTCTGTTCAGATGTCTATCTATCCTCTCTGGTATCATCACACTATAACCATCTCTGTTCAGATGTCTATCTATCCTCTCTGGTATCACCACTATAACCATCTCTGTTCAGATGTCTATCTATCCTCTCTGGTATCACACTATAACCATCTCTGTTCAGATGTCTATCTATCCTCTCTGGTATCACTATAACCATCTCTGTTCAGATGTCTATCTATCCTCTCTGGTATCACACTATAACCATCTCTGTTCAGATGTCTATCTATCCTCTCTGGTATCATCACTATAACCATCTCTGTTCAGATGTCTATCTATCCTCTCTGGTATCACTATAACCATCTCTGTTCAGATGTCTATCTATCCTCTCTGGTATCACACTATAACCATCTCTGTTCAGATGTCTATCTATCCTCTCTGGTATCATCACACTATAACCATCTCTGTTCAGATGTCTATCTATCCTCTCTGGTATCATCACTATAACCATCTCTGTTCAGATGTCTATCTATCCTCTCTGGTATCAACACTATAACCATCTCTGTTCAGATGTCTATCTATCCTCTCTGGTATCACACTATAACCATCTCTGTTCAGATGTCTATCTATCCTCTCTGGTATCATTACTATAACCATCTCTGTTCAGATGTCTATCTATCCTCTCTGGTATCACACTATAACCATCTCTGTTCAGATGTCTATCTATCCTCTCTGGTATCATCACTATAACCATCTCTGTTCAGATGTCTATCTATCCTCTCTGGTATCATCACACTATAACCATCTCTGTTCAGATGTCTATCTATCCTCTCTGGTATCACACTATAACCATCTCTGTTCAGATGTCTATCTATCCTCTCTGGTATCACACTATAACCATCTCTTTTCAGATGTCTATCTATCCTCTCTGGTATCACACTATAACCATCTCTGTTCAGATGTCTATCTATCCTCTCTGGTATCACACTATAACCATCTCTGTTCAGATGTTTATCTATCCTCTCTGGTATCATCACTATAACCATCTCTGTTCAGATGTCTATCTATCCTCTCTGGTATCATCACTATAACCATCTCTGTTCAGATGTTTATCTATCCTCTCTGGTATCATCACTATAACCATCTCTGTTCAGATGTCTATCTATCCTCTCTGGTATCATCACTATAACCATCTCTGTTCAGATGTCTATCTATCCTCTCTGGTATCATCACACTATAACCATCTCTGTTCAGATGTCTATCTATCCTCTCTGGTATCACTATAACCATCTCTGTTCAGATGTCTATCTATCCTCTCTGGTATCACACTATAACCATCTCTGTTCAGATGTCTATCTATCCTCTCTGGTATCATCACACTATAACCATCTCTGTTCAGATGTCTATCTATCCTCTCTGGTATCATCACTATAACCATCTCTGTTCAGATGTCTATCTATCCTCTCTGGTATCATCACACTATAACCATCTCTGTTCAGATGTCTATCTATCCTCTCTGGTATCACTATAACCATCTCTGTTCAGATGTCTATCTATCCTCTCTGGTATCACACTATAACCATCTCTGTTCAGATGTCTATCTATCCTCTCTGGTATCACACTATAACCATCTCTGTTCAGATGTCTATCTATCCTCTCTGGTATCATCACACTATAACCATCTCTGTTCAGATGTCTATCTATCCTCTCTGGTATCACCACTATAACCATCTCTGTTCAGATGTCTATCTATCCTCTCTGGTATCACACTATAACCATCTCTGTTCAGATGTCTATCTATCCTCTCTGGTATCACACTATAACCATCTCTGTTCAGATGTCTATCTATCCTCTCTGGTATCACACTATAACCATCTCTGTTCAGATGTCTATCTATCCTCTCTGGTATCATCACTATAACCATCTCTGTTCAGATGTCTATCTATCCTCTCTGGTATCATCACACTATAACCATCTCTGTTCAGATGTCTATCTATCCTCTCTGGTATCACCACTATAACCATCTCTGTTCAGATGTCTATCTATCCTCTCTGGTATCACACTATAACCATCTCTGTTCAGATGTCTATCTATCCTCTCTGGTATCACTATAACCATCTCTGTTCAGATGTCTATCTATCCTCTCTGGTATCACACTATAACCATCTCTGTTCAGATGTCTATCTATCCTCTCTGGTATCATCACTATAACCATCTCTGTTCAGATGTCTATCTATCCTCTCTGGTATCATCACACTATAACCATCTCTGTTCAGATGTCTATCTATCCTCTCTGGTATCATCACACTATAACCATCTCTGTTCAGATGTCTATCTATCCTCTCTGGTATCACTATAACCATCTCTGTTCAGATGTCTATCTATCCTCTCTGGTATCATCACACTATAACCATCTCTGTTCAGATGTCTATCTATCCTCTCTGGTATCATCACACTATAACCATCTCTGTTCAGATGTCTATCTATCCTCTCTGGTATCATCACACTATAACCATCTCTGTTCAGATGTCTATCTATCCTCTCTGGTATCACTATAACCATCTCTGTTCAGATGTCTATCTATCCTCTCTGGTATCACACTATAACCATCTCTGTTCAGATGTCTATCTATCCTCTCTGGTATCATCACACTATAACCATCTCTGTTCAGATGTCTATCTATCCTCTCTGGTATCATCACACTATAACCATCTCTGTTCAGATGTCTATCTATCCTCTCTGGTATCACCACTATAACCATCTCTGTTCAGATGTCTATCTATCCTCTCTGGTATCACACTATAACCATCTCTGTTCAGATGTCTATCTATCCTCTCTGGTATCACTATAACCATCTCTGTTCAGATGTCTATCTATCCTCTCTGGTATCACACTATAACCATCTCTGTTCAGATGTCTATCTATCCTCTCTGGTATCATCACTATAACCATCTCTGTTCAGATGTCTATCTATCCTCTCTGGTATCACACTATAACCATCTCTGTTCAGATGTCTATCTATCCTCTCTGGTATCATCACACTATAACCATCTCTGTTCAGATGTCTATCTATCCTCTCTGGTATCACCACACTATAACCATCTCTGTTCAGATGTCTATCTATCCTCTCTGGTATCACACTATAACCATCTCTGTTCAGATGTCTATCTATCCTCTCTGGTATCATCACTATAACCATCTCTGTTCAGATGTCTATCTATCCTCTCTGGTATCACACTATAACCATCTCTGTTCAGATGTCTATCTATCCTCTCTGGTATCACACTATAACCATCTCTGTTCAGATGTCTATCTATCCTCTCTGGTATCAACACACTATAACCATCTCTGTTCAGATGTCTATCTATCCTCTCTGGTATCAACACACTATAACCATCTCTGTTCAGATGTCTATCTATCCTCTCTGGTATCACACTATAACCATCTCTGTTCAGATGTCTATCTATCCTCTCTGGTATCATCACTATAACCATCTCTGTTCAGATGTCTATCCTCTCTGTTATCACACTATAACCATCTCTGTTCAGATGTCTATCCTCTCTGGTATCACACTATAACCATCTCTGTTCAGATGTCTATCTATCCTCTCTGGTATCATCACTATAACCATCTCTGTTCAGATGTCTATCTATCCTCTCTGGTATCACACTGTAACCATCTCTGTTCAGATGTCTGTCTATCCTCTCTGGTATCACACTATAACCATCTCTGTTCAGATGTCTATCTATCCTCTCTGGTATCATCACACTATAACCATCTCTGTTCAGATGTCTATCTATCCTCTCTGGTATCATCACACTATAACCATCTCTGTTCAGATGTCTATCTATCCTCTCTGGTATCATCACACTATAACCATCTCTGTTCAGATGTCTATCTATCCTCTCTGGTATCATCACTATAACCATCTCTGTTCAGATGTCTATCTATCCTCTCTGGTATCATCACTATAACCATCTCTGTTCAGATGTCTATCTATCCTCTCTGGTATCATCACTATAACCATCTCTGTTCAGATGTCTATCTATCCTCTCTGGTATCACTATAACCATCTCTGTTCAGATGTCTATCTATCCTCTCTGGTATCACACTATAACCATCTCTGTTCAGATGTCTATCTATCCTCTCTGGTATCACACTATAACCATCTCTGTTCAGATGTCTATCTATCCTCTCTGGTATCATCACACTATAACCATCTCTGTTCAGATGTCTATCTATCCTCTCTGGTATCATCACACTATAACCATCTCTGTTCAGATGTCTATCTATCCTCTCTGGTATCATCACACTATAACCATCTCTGTTCAGATGTCTATCTATCCTCTCTGGTATCATCACTATAACCATCTCTGTTCAGATGTCTATCTATCCTCTCTGGTATCACACTGTAACCATCTCTGTTCAGATGTCTGTCTATCCTCTCTGGTATCACACTATAACCATCTCTGTTCAGATGTCTATCTATCCTCTCTGGTATCATCACACTATAACCATCTCTGTTCAGATGTCTATCTATCCTCTCTGGTATCATCACACTATAACCATCTCTGTTCAGATGTCTATCTATCCTCTCTGGTATAACACTATAACCATCTCTGTTCAGATGTCTATCTATCCTCTCTGGTATCATCACTATAACCATCTCTGTTCAGATGTCTATCTATCCTCTCTGGTATCACTATAACCATCTCTGTTCAGATGTCTATCTATCCTCTCTGGTATCACACTATAACCATCTCTGTTCAGATGTCTATCTATCCTCTCTGTTCTATAGAGATGTCTATCTATCCTCTCTGGTATCACACTATAACCATCTCTGTTCAGATGTCTATCTATCCTCTCTGTTCAGATGTCTATCTATCCTCTCTGTTCTATAGAGATGTCTATCTGTCCTCTGGTGGTGGGGGTTCAGAAGAGGAGAGGGATTGGCCTATTATGTTACTTTATGCTGGTGTTTCCTTTAGTTTTAGCAGTTACCTGGACACGCATCCTTTTTAAAGCTGTAATATCTCAAACTGCCACGTCTGTTTGAGATATTAGAACAACAACAACAAAGTGATTTGCAAACAACCAACAGTTTTTTTTCTCCCTCTGACATCATTGCACGTGCGATTAGAACAGCAGCCATATGTACTGTTATTTTCCCTTGATGCTCCTCACCACGGCTTCATCAACAAAATAAAACCAATAACACCGCCGCTGGGGGGGGCGGACAGCGGCCATGTTTCCCCTGCTGCAGAGTCCATCTTTTTAAACATGAAAGGCCGTACTATGTATTAGAGTTGTGGTTTGTTTTGTATTAAAGTCAGTCACTTAAGGAAGTGATATGAATTTTAAAAAAAATAATAATTTAAATAAGTTTTCATATAAATGTTTTTTTTTTTCATCTTCGAAGTAATTGTAAACAGATGCCCTTTTTTTATTATTGAATTGGTATTACAGTTTACTTCCTGAATTGACTGACTTCAATATGAATTGACCTCAAACCTGCTTTTATATTAAACAAGTTTTGAGTTATTTGGAAAATAAAAACCAGTTGTCATGTTTTGAAGTGGATTTTGTTATTGATCATTTTTATTTTTTGGGGCGTTCTTTAACTAATGAAGTGCGAATAAAGATATATATTTATTACCCAAACTGCTCTGTTGTTCAATGTATTGATGCATGCTGCTGTTTCACAGTTAGACCACCTTCCATTGGCTTTGCTCTCCATTAAGTCGAAATGCAGTGTCCCTCCATAGAGATTTAAGTTTGTCTCCCGTGCGTGACTAAGTGTGTGATATTGGGACATGCGCACGAAGGCACGTCTGACCTGGGTGCCGTTTAAAAAAAAAAAACGAGGGTGTTTTCGGTATTTGTGAGAAATAACGCGCATGCGCCCTGGTAGCAACCACCGCACGGCCGGCGTCAGGCTCCAGACGGAAGCGACTGCAGATTTTCCCCTGTCAGATAGACGGAAGGAATGAGGACGGGAGAAGGACTAGGGGAACTGACACACGGACAGACAGGGGGCCGAGAGAGAGAGAGAGGACGACATGGAGGAATGAAGGAATCATATCAGGGAATAAGAAAACGGCTGGATTCATAATCCAAACCATTACACTTTACAACCAGCGACACCGCAAATACCGGTTTGTACAATACGACATCGGTTTGAAGCGATTCCTTCATTCAAGGAGGAAGAGCAGAGAGCCGCCAGGCTACTATCATAGAGCTGAGCACAATGACAACCTGGTGAATGTAGGATCATCTATCTAACCAACGGAATGGAATAAAGGACCGTCCCGGGTGAGCGTCACCAACCGGGAGTGATGAGAAGAATCACGAGGAGACAGGACCGTGTTTCTGCTGTCGCCTGTCAAGGGTATTCTTTCTGTGTGTTGTGGACTGAACATTTCTTCTTCACTCACCCTCCTCCTCCTCCCCTCCACCGGTGTCGTCTGGAGGTTGTAACATGGAGAGCTCCGGATCCGGCGAATCCACCAAACCGCCAAACCACCAGTTGGAGAAGAAACGGTTAAACCGAGTACCGTCTCCGGCCAGGCCGGTCCCGAAGGATGTTCACTCTTCCTCCCGCTCCTCGCCCAAACCAACAGTTATCGTACCAAAATCCCCTAAACTGACCAAGCATCAGCACTCTTCTCATGTTCCCGTGTCATCCAATCAAAACCGCATCACCAGGCGCACCCCAACCGGAGCGAAGGATAACAAAACAACCGCGGTGAAAAGTCACAGCACCAAGTCCTCCACAGTCACGAAAAAGACTGTTAAGATCATCCAACATGCAACCTCGGAACATAAAACGACCACCGCCAGTAAACCCACCTCGGACAGCAGTCCACACCTCGCCCTCAAAACCAGGAAGAGTAAAATAGCCACTCTGACCGCGTCTCACCACCGCCCCGTCAGCCACGGCTCACCAATCCGCGTCCCAACCGGTGCTATTCCTGTCGGCAGGGTCAGTCAGACGGACAGCAACTCCGATCTCTCCGACTGTCCCTCTGAGCCCTTATCAGACGAACAACGCCTGACCGAGGCCGCCAGCAGCGATGGGGAGTCCGGGGGCTCTGGGGCCAGCGACAGGGATCATGTGGGAGCGGATTATCCTCTGCAGGCATCAGGAGCAACAGACGCGGCAGGTTGTAGTGGTGGGGCTTCATTGCGCACCGCGGAGGGTAGCGCGGAGGGTGCGGTAGTGGCAGCAGCAGCAGCGGGGAAAGACGGTATGTCTCAGGCTCCAGGGCCAGGTGCTCTCGGTCACCGGGGAGATAGAAGTAAACCGGAGAAATCATCCACAAGCGCACCATTTATAAAACTGGAACGCAGCGAGGAGATAACCGAGGAGGATTTGATACGGGAAATTGAAGACCTTCGTTCTGAAAACGACTACCTCAAGGTAAACACATGCGGGAATGATTTGTATTTCACCCAAAGTTATCACATTGTGTCTTATCTATGGCAAAAAGATCGTGTGTAAATCCATGCTGTTGTTTCTGCATCACCGAGTCAGTATATGCTGCCTTCACAGTAATAGCCTCGTTGATTAATAGTGTTAAATATGCAGCCAATGATTCACTGTATTACTGTTTTGGTGTCACTTCAGATCCTCACTGTTGGTTTGCAGAGACATTTACCTGCTTTTCCCTGATGACTCCTGTTGATGTAGTTGACTACCCTCTGGTAGTGTGTAGGAACCTAGAAGTCTGTTTGGGACATGATGTACCATCAGGTCATTTCTGTTCTCATCCTTTAAATCCCAATGACATGTCTTTCATCACGAAAAAAACAACATGGTAACACAATAATGATCTTTAATCTCATCGTTTAAAAAAAAAAATGGTCAAAAAATATCTGTCCTCTAAATTAAATAGATTTTGAGTGGTCAAAAAAACATCTCTTCTCTAAATTAAATATATTTTGAATGGTCAAAAATATATTTCCTATAAATTGGACATCTGAAAGACTCTTCTCTTGCTACATGAAATCCAATTTCAAATGTTCAAATGAACCATTTTCCCCAACATGGGCTTTAGGCTATGTAGGTTATATATTCAGATAAGAAGTTGGGGAGGAGGAAGAGGAGGAGGAAAGAGGATAATGCGGCATCATTTTCCAGTTTCAGTTAAATGGATGGATGAATTCATATGCATCGTGTCTGTCACTGGGACTGTCCTAACTTGATCACAGCTCTCTGTTCATAAAGCTATAATCTACTTTAGCTCCTCCTCTCCTCTCCTCCTCTCTCCTCTCCTCTCCTCTCCTCTCCTCTCCTCTCCTCTCCCCTCCTCATCCTCGCCCCTCCTCTCCTCTCCTCTCCTCTCCTCTCCTCTCCTCTCCTCTCCTCTCCTCTCCTCTCTCCTCTCCTCTCCTCTCCTCTCCTCTCCTCTCCCCTCCTCATCCTCTCCTCTCCTCTCCTCTCCTCTCCTCTCCTCTCCCCTCCTCATCCTCTCCCCTCCTCTCCTCTCCTCTCCTCTCCTCTCCTCTCCTCTCCTCTCCTCTCCTCTCCTCTCCTCTCCTCTCCTCTCTTCTCTTCATAATGGGCCAGTCCCATAGGACTGATAACTGTCAAATGTCCCATGTGTTGTCAGAGGTTCAAACAATTCTGTGTTTTTCTCTGTCAGTCTGTCTGTCTATCTCTGTCTGTTAGTCTGCCAGCTGGGGCCACAGTCACACTCCCTATCTCCTCTCCTCTCCTCTCCTCTCCTCTCCTCCCTCTGTCCTCTTCCCACTTCTGTCTCTCTCTTCTCTCCATCTCTCCATCTCTCCACCCCACAACACAAGCGCAGTTCAGTCTTCTCTCTTCCCTTCCTGCAACATAATACCTTCACAAAGACAAACATGAAGAGGTTATTGATTATTTGGGATGGACAGAAAAAGGAAGATAAATGAAAGTGCAGAAGCACATGGCGTTAGAGGCTATAGGCCCGTGTGTCTTTATCAGTATGGGTTGATAGTGTTTAGGATCATGTCATCAGCATTGTGATGTATCACACATTGACAACTGTTACACTAATCACCCTTTCTGCTTCAAGTCAGTGTGTTGACAAGCAGATTCCAGAACAGTCGCTATCCACCGTGTGCATCAAATGCCAAACACAAGACTAGCTCAGTAACTGAATACTTGATTGACCGTCAAAGC
This sequence comes from Salmo trutta, assembly GCF_901001165.1. NCBI lineage: Eukaryota > Metazoa > Chordata > Actinopteri > Salmoniformes > Salmonidae > Salmo > Salmo trutta. The sequence goes on along the minus strand of NC_042987.1, from coordinate 41,572,548 downwards.
TAATAACAGCGTAGAAAGGATTTACTAATGTTGTTAAAAACTACTACTTTTACATTAACAACGACAACCATGAAAGCTCTTTTTTTTAAATCTCAGAGAGGCCTATCATCACACAGACTGAATCAATGTATCTTATCTGTCTATTGATGTAAGATATCTGTGTGTCTCTGTGTGTCGCTGTGTGTCTCTGTGTGTCTCTGTGTCTCTCCTCTCATTGTGTGTCTCTGTGTCTCTCCTCTCTCTCTGTGTCTCTGTGTGTCCCTGTGTGTCTCCTCTCATTGTGTGTCTCTGTGTGTCTCTGTGTGTCTGTGTGTCCCTGTGTCTCTCCTCTCTCTGTGTGTCTCTGTGTGTGTCCTGTGTGTCCCTGTGTCTCTCCTCTCTCTGTGTCTCTGTGTGTCTCTCCTCTCATTGTGTGTCTCTGTGTGTCCCTGTGTCTCTCCTCTCTCTGTGTGTCTCTGTGTGTCTCTGTGTGTGTCTGTGTGTGTCTGTGTGTGTCTGTGTGTCTCTTTGTGTCTGTGTGTGTCTCTCCTCTCTCTGTGTGTTTCTGTGTGTCTGTGTGTCTCTGTGTGTCTCCTCTCTCTGTGTGTCTCTGTGTGTCTGTGTGTCTCTGTGTGTCTCTCCTCTCTCTGTGTGCCTCTCCTCTCTCTGTGTGTCTCTGTGTGTCTCTCCTCTCTGTGTGTCTCTGGGTGTCTCTGTGTGTGTCTGTGTGTCTCTGGGTGTCTCTCTGTGTGTCCCTGTGTATCTCTCCTCTCTCTGTGTGTCTCTCTGTGTAACTCTTTTGTGTGTCAGTCAAGCTGTGTACTGTATGTGGGGAGATATACAATGAACAGAAAAAGCATTGAGTCAGTCTTAGAGATGAAGGTCAACTGGTTTAAAACATCTCTTGGAAGATGAACGGTAAACACTCTCTCTCTCTCTTTCTCTCTCTCTCTCTCTTTCTCTCTCTTTCTCTCTTTCTCTCAATTCAATTCAATTCAATTCGCTTTATTGGCATGACGTAACAATGTACATATTGCCAAAGCTTACTTTGGATATTTACAATATAAAAAATAAATAAAAATGAGAATCAAAATTGTCAACGGGACAACAGTAACAACAATAACCAAGGGTCAAAATAACCATACATTGAACAATAACAATAATCATACAGTAGAGGACATGTGCAGGTTGATTGGTCTGTCAGACACTGTCCCTCATCTTATGGCAGGCAGCAATGTAGTGCGCTGCCAACCCACAGCTCTCTGTCTCCTCCCCCAACAGGACGGGGAGCCTATCCTCATCAGAGAGGTCTTTGAAACCTTGAATAAGGGTTTCAAATTTCGGAAAATGACACTCTCTAATTGTTTTATATTTTTGACATTTTGTCAGGAAATGCAGCTCCGTCTCAGGTTCTGCTGTTGTGCAGTGGTTGCACAGCCTTTCCTCTACAGGGATGTAAGGGCTGTCGTCGGAAGAAGATCAAAACGCAGCGGAGTTAGTGTTCAACATATTTAATTATTGCCGTAACACTATTCAAACAAAAACAAGGAACTGACAGCCAACACAGTCCTGTCAGGTGAAACACACTAAACAGAAACAATTACCCACAAAACCCCAACGGAAAAACATGCACTTATGTGTGACTCCCAATCAACAGCAACGAACTTCAGCTGTGCCTGATTGGGAGCCACACACGGCCCAAAACAAAGAAATACAAACACATAGAAACAGAACATAGAACGCCCACCCAATGTAACACTCTGGCCTAACCAAAATAAAGAACAAAAACCCCTCTCTATGGCCAGGGCGTTACAAGGGAGCCAGGTTTTCCTGTGTCTACCCTTCTCAATGGCAAGGCTGTGCTCACTGAGCCTGTACTTTGTCAAGGTTTTTGTAAGATTTTGATCAGTAACCATGGTCAAATATTTAGCCACGGTGTACTGTCGATTTAGGGCCAGATAGCACTGCATTTTGCTTTGTGTTTGTGCTTGTGTTTCCCAATAAGCAATGTAGTTTTGTTTTGACTGTGTTGTAATTTGGTTTATTCTGATTGATTGGATGTTCTGGTCCTGAGGCTTCAGTGTGTTAGTAGAGCAGGTTTGTGAACTCAGCCCCAGGACCAGCTGGATGAGGGTCCTGAGGCTTCAGTGTGTTAGTAGAACAGGTTTGTGAACTCAGCCCCAGGACCAGCTGGATGAGGGTCCTGAGGCTTCAGTGTGTTAGTAGAACAGGTTTGTGAACTCAGCCCCAGGACCAGCTGGATGAGGGTCCTGAGGCTTCAGTGTGTTAGTAGAACAGGTTTGTGAACTCAGCCCCAGGACCAGCTGGATGAGGGGACTCTTTTCTTTGTTCAGCTCTTGGCATTGCAGGGCTTGGTAATGATATGAGAGGGGGTCACTGTATTTTAGATGTTTCCAAAACTTAATTGCTCTTTTTTGAGTTTTTATTATTAGTGGATGTTGGCCTAATTCTGCCCTGCATGCATTTTTGTAGTTTTCCTCTGGACATGTAGGAGAATCTTACAGAACTCTGCATGTAGGGTTTCAATGGGGTGTTTGTCCCATTTGATGAAATCTTGTTTTGCAAGTGGACCCCTCACCTCGCTGCCATAAAGTGCAATTGGTTCAATGACATATTCAATTAGTTTTAGCCAAATTTTAATAGGTATTTCAATTTGAATTTGCTTTTTAATGGCGTAGAATGCCCTGCGTGCTTTCTCTCTCAGTTCATTCACCACATCATTAAGGTGTCCAGTTGAGCTTATTTTTAAACCTAAGTAATTGTAGTGTGTACAGTACTCTATATATTTTGTACCAATTGAGAACTTTGGTCTAATTCCCTGAGATCTGGATCTTCTCTGGAAAATCATTATTTTAGTATTTTTGGGGTTACTGCCAGGGCCCAGGTCTGGCAGTACTGCTCTCGCAGGTCCAGGCTCTGCTGTAGGCCATGTGCTGTGGGTGACAGCAGGCATAGGTCATCTGTGAAGAGTAGGCATTTAACTTCTGAATTGTGGAGACTAACACCAGGGGCTGAGGATTTTTCTAGAATAGTGGCCAATTCGTTATTGTAAATATTGAAGAGTGCAGGGCTCAGATTGCAACCCTGACAAAGGCCCCGCCCGTGGTTAAAGAATTCTGTTCTTTTCTTACCAATTTTAATGCTGCACGTATTGCCAGTATACATTGATTTAATTATGTCATATGTTTTACCCCCTACACCACTTTCAATAACTTTGTAGAACAGTCCTGTATGCCAAATATAATCGAATGCTTTTTGGAAGTCGATAAAGCAAGCGTATATTTTGGTATTATTTTGGTGGACATGTTTATCTATCAGGGTGTGTAAGGTGTAAATATGATCAGTTGTGCGATGTTTTGGTATAAATCCAATTTGGCTTTTACTCAAGACATTGTGCTTATTAAGGAAGTTTAGAACTCTTACATTTATAATACTACAGAAAACCTTCCCCAGGTTACTGTTCACACAAATGCCTCTGTAATTGTTAGGGTCAAATTTGTCTCCGTTCTTAAAGATTGGGGTTATGAGTCCTTGATTCCAGATGTCAGAGAAAGATGTCTCTCTCTTTTCTCTCTCTCTCTCTTTCTCTCTCTCTCTCTTTCTCTCTCTCTCTCTTTCTCTCTCTCTCTCTTTCTCTTTCTCTCTCTTTCTCTCTCTCTCTCTCTCTCTCTCTCTCTCTCTCTCTCTCTCTCTCTTTCTCTCTCTTTCTCTCTCTTTCTCTCTCTTTCTCTCTCTTCTCTCTTTTCTCTCTCTTTCTCTCTCTTTCTCTCTCTTTCTCTCTCTTTCTCTCTCTTTCTCTCTCTTTCTCTCTTTCTCTCTCTCTATCCCTCTCCCTCTCCCTCTCTTCTCAGGATGAAGTGGAGGAGCTGCGTGCGGAGATGGAGGAGGCACGGGACAGTTACCTGGAAGAGGAGGTGTACCAGGTGCAGGAGTTACGCAGGGAGCTGGACCGCTCCAACAAGAAGTGTCGGATCCTTCAGTACCGTCTCCGGAAAGCGGAGCAGAAGAGCCTCAGAGTGGCCCAGACTGGACATGTAGATGGAGAACTGCTACGCAACCTGGAACAGGACCTCAAGGTACGTGTTGTTGACGAGTGGCCCAACCTGGAACAGGACCAGAAGGTACGTGTTGTTGACGAGTGGCCCAACCTGGAACTGGACCTTAAGGTACGTGTTGTTGACGAGTGGCCCAACCTGGAGGGGGACCAGAAGGTACGTGTTGTTGACGAGTGGCCCAACCTGGAACTGGACCAGAAGGTACGTGTTGTTGACGAGTGGCCCAACCTGGAACAGGACCAGAAGGTACGTGTTGTTGACGAGTGGCCCAACCTGGAACAGGACCAGAAGGTACGTGTTGTTGACGAGTGGCCCAACCTGGAACTGGACCAGAAGGTACGTGTTGTTGACGAGTGGCCCAACCTGGAACTGGACCAGAAGGTACGTGTTGTTGACGAGTGGCCCAACCTGGAACAGGACCAGAAGGTACGTGTTGTTGACGAGTGGCCCAACCTGGAACTGGACCAGAAGGTACGTGTTGTTGACGAGTGGCCCAACCTGGAACTGGACCAGAAGGTACGTGTTGTTGACGAGTGGCCCAACCTGGAGGGGGACCAGAAGGTACGTGTTGTTGACGAGTGGCCCAACCTGGAGGGGGACCAGAAGGTACGTGTTGTTGACGAGTGGCCCAACCTGGAACTGGACCAGAAGGTACGTGTTGTTGACGAGTGGCCCAACCTGGAACAGGACCAGAAGGTACGTGTTGTTGACGAGTGGCCCAACCTGGAATTGGACCAGAAGGTACGTGTTGTTGACGAGTGGCCCAACCTGGAACTGGACCTTAAGGTACGTGTTGTTGACGAGTGGCCCAACCTGGAGGGGGACCAGAAGGTACGTGTTGTTGACGAGTGGCCCAACCTGGAACTGGACCAGAAGGTACGTGTTGTTGACGAGTGGCCCAACCTGGAACTGGACCAGAAGGTACGTGTTGTTGACGAGTGGCCCAACCTGGAACAGGACCAGAAGGTACGTGTTGTTGACGAGTGGCCCAACCTGGAACAGGACCAGAAGGTACGTGTTGTTGACGAGTGGCCCAACCTGGAACTGGACCAGAAGGTACGTGTTGTTGACGAGTGGCCCAACCTGGAACAGGACCAGAAGGTACGTGTTGTTGACGAGTGTCCTTGTACTTTGTTCATCTGTGTGTTTCATGACCTCAATGTCTTTAGGACTTGTTATTGTCACACATGTCCCCATGTGACTGTGTCCCCGTGTGACTGTGTCCCCGTGCAGGTGGCCAAAGATGTGTCAGTGCGTCTGCACAACGAGCTGGAGAATGTAGAAGACAAGAGGACCAGGGCCGAAGATGAGAATGAGCTGCTGAGACAGAGAATCATCGAGGTGGAGATCTCTAACCAGGCTCTACACAATGAACTGGACAGAACCAAAGAGGTAGGAGAGGAGGAGGAGGAGGAGGAGGAGGAGGAGGAGGGGGGGAGGAGGAAGGAGGGAGAGGAGGAGGAGGGGTAGAGGAGGAGGGGTAGAGGAGGAGGGGGAGGAGGAGGAGGGGGAGGAGGGGTAGAGGAGGAGGAGGAGGAGGGGGGGAGGAGGAGGAGGAGGGGTAGAGGAGGAGGGGGAGAGGAGGAGGAGGAGAGGAGGGGGAGGAGGAGGGGTAGAGGAGGAGGGGGAGAGGAGGAGGAGGAGAGGAGGGGGAGGAGGAGGGGGGGAGGGATCATCAACTAGGTTCAGCCGCGGTCCGATTTTTTTTTTTCTTGAACGGATGGTTGGGAGACTGGAACGTAATTACAAATCATTTGTCGACTGTGAATTGACCGCAAGAAGCCCAAACATATAGAATATTTGACTACAACATAATTATTTAAAATCTTGCTTGTATGCGATCAAATACAGTGCATTCAGAAAGTATTCAGACCCCTTGACTTTTTCCACATTTTGTTACGTTACAGCCTTATTCTAAACTGAATAAAAAATACTCATCAATCTACACACAATACCCCACAATGACAAAGCAAAAACAGTTTTTTATACATTTTTGTAAGTTTATTAAAAATCACAAACTTTCAAAATCACATTTACACAGTTAAAAGTTTGGACACACCTACTCATTCAAGGGTTTTTCTTTATTTTTACTATTTTCTACATTGTAGAATAACAGTGAAGACATCAAAACTATGAAATAACACGTATGGAATCATGTAGTAACCAAAAAAGTGTTAAACAAATCAAAATATATTTTATATATTAGATTTCTTTAAAGTAGCCACCCTTTGCCTTGATGACAGCTTTGACGCTATAAGCTTGGCACACCTGTATTTGGGAAGTTTCTCCCATTCTTCTCTGCAGATTCTCTCAAGCTCTGTCAGGTTGGATGGGGAGCATCGCTGCGTATCTATTTTCAGGTCTCTCCAGAGATGTTCGATCGGGTTCAAGTTCGGGTTCTGGCTGGGCCACTCAAGGACATTCACAGAGACTTGTCCCGAAGCCACTCCTACGTTGTTTTGGCTGTTTGCTTAAGGTCGTTGTCCTGTTAAAAGGTTCACCTGTCCCTCGATCCTGACTAGTCTCCCAGTCCCTGCTGCCGAAAAACATCCCCACAGCATGATGTTGCTACCACCATACTTCACCATAGGGATGGTGCCAGGTTTCCTCCAGACGCGATGGTTGGCATTCAGACCAAGGAGTTCTCCCATCTCCACAGAGGAACTCTGGAGCTCTGTCAGAGTGACCATCGGGTTCTGGGCACCTCCCTGACCAAGGCCCTTCTCCCCTGATTGCTCAGTTTGGCCGGGCGGCCAGCTCTAGGAAGAGTCTTGCTGGTTCCAAACTTCTTCCATTTAAGAATGATGGAGGCCACTGTGTTCTTGGGGACCTTCAATGCTGCAGAAATGTTTTGGTACCCTTCCCCAGATCTGAGCCTCAACTCAATCCTGTCTCGGAGCTCTATGGACAATTCCTTTGACCTCACGGCTTGGTTTTTGCTCTGACATGCGCTGTCAACTGTGGGACCTTATATAGACAGGTGTGTGCCTTTCCAAATCGTGTCCAATCAATTGAATTTACCACAGGTGGAATCCAATCACGTTGTAGAAACATCTCAAGGATGATCAATGGAAACAGGATGCACCTGAGCTCAATTTCGAGTCTCATTGCAAACGGTCTGAAAACTTATGTAAATGTGGTATTTCTGTTTATTTTCATACATTTACTAACATTTCTAAAAACCTGTTTTCACATTGTCATTATGGGGTATTGTACAGTCTATCCAACAATAAATAAAAATTGCTCAGAAAACTTGGGGGGCCAAATAAACCACATCCTGGCTAAATAAAACTACATCCTGGCCAAATAAAACTACATCCCTGCCAAATAAAACTACACCCTGGCCAAATAAAACTACATCCTGGTCTAATAAAACTACATCCTGGTCTAATAAAACTACATCCTGGTCTAATAAAACTACATCCTGGCCAAATAAAACTTCATCCTGGCCAAATAAAACTACATCCTGGCCAAATAAAACTACATCCTGGCCAAATAAAACTACAACCTGGCTAAATAAAACTACATCCTGGCCAAATAAAACTTCATCCTGGCCAAATAAAACTACATCCTGGCCTAATAAATCTACATCCTGGCTAAATAAAACTACATCCTAGCCAAATAAAACTACATCCTGGCCTAATAAATCTACATCCTGGCTAAATAAAACTACATCCTGGCCTAATAAAACTACATCCTGGCTAAATAAAACTACATCCTGGCCAAATAAAACTTCATCCTGGCCAAATAAAACTACATCCTGGCCTAATAAAACTACATCCTGGCCTAATAAAACTACATCCTGGCCTAATAAATCTACATCCTGGCTAAATAAAACTACATCCTGGCCTAATAAAACTACATCCTGGCCTAATAAATCTACATCCTGGCTAAATAAAACTACATCCTGGCTAAATAAAACCATGATGAGGAGGAGGATCATAATAAGGTAGAAGTTAAAAAGGTGACACAGATTCTGTTCAGTGAAAAGGTCTTAATAAGCACCAATTTTCTGTTTTTTATTTTGTTTAATTGTTTGTCTGATTGCGTCTTTATGTCTGCGATGCAACGTTCTGATTGGTCAGCGTCTGTGGCCTGTTAGCTCAGAGGTATAATGGGTATAATGAGATGAGAAGCAGCTTTTCTGGGTGGTGTGTGTGTGTGTGTGTGTGTGTGCGTGCGTGCGTGCGTGCGTACAGCGTGCTGTTGTCTGTGCGTTAGGTGTGTGTTTGAGGGTCTGCCTGCTGTGTGTATGTCAGTGTCAACTTTAAAAGCCTAATGGACAATGACAGAATGACGGGTACAAATCTTTGAGAGAGAGAGAGAGAGAGTGAGTGTGTATATATATATATATAAGGCTACTGCTCAGCAGACAGGACAGGCAATATGGCCAGTCACATACTGTTTGGAGCTTCAATGGGAATCTATACAGGTAGCTGCACTGTTTGAGTTCTCTAAGCTGCGCTTGTCACATTAGTTGATCCATTTCGGGTTCCTAAGCCCCTGAGTACACGGCCTCCCATGTGGCTCAGTTGGAGCATGGTGTTTGCAACGCCAGGGTTGTGGGTTTGATTCCCACGGGGGACCAGTACGGGGAAAAACATGTATGCATTCACTACTGTAAGTTGCTCTGGATAAGAGCGTCTGCTAAATGACAAAAAATGTAAAAATGAGTACATGACGTCTCAACCTTTTTTTTGTTTGCTGATGAAGCGAAGTATGAACTTAACATTTTATTGAAACTATTTTGACATTGTTGACCTACTGGTAACATTTGGTGTTAAAGGTGACAGGCACAGACTCTAAATAATAATGTTAATTTAGGGTTCGTTAAATAATTAATTAAATTAATTAATAAGCCGCAACAACGTTTGTGACCCACTACCTCGATTTAAAAAAAATAAAAAAAATAAATGAAAATGGCCCCTTGAATGTTTTAGTACACCTACTGGAGAGCTTAGCTGTGTTTGAATACCCATACTAACATTCTGTATACCACATACTTAATGAGTACTTACTACATACTATATACTATTAGTTCATTTTAGTGTACTGTAAACAAACTGTATCCTTTCAGTTGAGTGTACTAGCTCTTCACCTGTCTTCCGGAAATTGATGCTGTTGCTATGCAACCTCTTGTTAGCATAAAAATTGGTAGCTAGACATTTTACAACTTCGGGTGTGTTTATAAATTCAATCTGGAGTTCGCTTTGAGCGTTCATAAATTCAAAGCGTTGTCAGATTGTCCGTTCGTAAATTCGGAGCATTTTGCTCTCAGAGCATTCAGAACGCACGCTGGTCGCTCTGGCCGAGGAGTAGGGTTTATCCGAGCGTTCTGATCTCACAACGGCAGTCAAGCACCCAAGCTAACTGGCTAACGTTGCCTAGCTTGCTAGCTACTTCCAGACACAAATGAGAGAACACCCCACTCTGACCATTTTACTCGCCCTAGCAGAGCTGGTTAGGCTGTTTTCATGTTATCCAGAGCGTTGGTAACTGTAACTGTGCTGCTGGCAACAATTTAATGATGCTTTTTTTGCCGACATTTACTGACACCGGCCGTATTCAACGGGTGTTGAGCGTTCGTAAATTCATCAGTTATTCTGCGCTCTGGTACACTCAGACAAGAGTTCTGAAATCGGAGAAGATAGCCAGAGAGAATTAACAATGACCATTGAGAACGCACAACGACTATAACACTTAGCTAAGCTAAGAATTACATATAGTTAATATACTGGCAAGTTTGATGTATTAGTAGCCAACTAACGTTGGGTAACAAGCTAACATACCGGTACATACTGCTGTAATGCTAATGCGGTTCGTAAGGATAGCGTAGCTAACATACCGGTACATACTGCTGTAATGCTAATGCGGTTCATAAGGATAGCGTAGCTAACATACCGGTACATACTGCTGTAATGCTAATGCAGTTCATAAGGATAGCGTAGCTAACATACCGGTACATACTGCTGTAATGCTAATGCAGTTCATAAGGATAGCGTAGCTAACATACCGGTACATACAGCTGTAATGCTAATGCAGTTCGTAAGGATAGCGTAGCTAACATACCGGTACATACTGCTGTAATGCTAATGCGGTTCGTAACTTATTTGCAAAGTCATTGCTTTATTACATTGCTCAACATTTTCTTAACATTTGTCCTAATTAGTTAAAGCAATGAAATTGTATCTGCTCTCGTCAGACTTAAGCTGCATATTTTCCGCCATTTTCTTAAAATCAGAAAATGTTGTGAAGCCACGCGCATTTTCTGAAATGTTTTATTATGGACCAAATCTGAAGAGCATATGCACATCCAGGTTCTTTCCGCAGGTCCTGGAGTTGTAGACAACCTGCTGCTCATGCTCCCAGGTGATATTTATTTACAACGTTTTGACCCATCAGGCGTCCATTTTCCTTTCTGTTTTTACCATGAATTTACTATGAATTTGTATTATGGTCCCTGAAAGCACGCAAATAGTGTCCACTGTTTGTATACTTTGCATTTTGGCAAATTTAGTACGACATCCGTGAACTATTGGCTTACTAACTATATTCAAACTATGACAAAGCGTACTATATTACTCAATTCACGTCATAAATAGTACAGTTTAGTGCGGTTAGTATGAGCATTCAAACATAGCTCTTGTCTTTTGTCTATACCCATTCAGGTATCGTTCACACTCTCTTAAGCTTTAGCCCCACCCATCTCTTTAAGTATTCACATGTGAGGAAGACCCAGGTTTCTGACATTAAGCTCTAAAATACCTTGGTATTCTCCTGATTTTCACGATGCACACGTTCAAGGTCGTTCAAGGTCAGTGTCAGAGTCGGCAAAGCAACCCCCAAAACATCACTGAACCTCCTCCATGTTTGACTGTAAGGAAGGTGTCCTGTTCTTTGGAAGCTTAATTTTGTTTTCTGTAAACATAGAGATGGTGTGCTTTACCAACAAAAAACAAAACAAAGCTCTAATTTGGTCTCATCTGTCCACAGGACATTCTCCCAGATGGATTTTGGCATGTTCAGGTGTGTTCATGGCTTACTGGAAAACAAACTACAGACATGGCTTACTGTAAGGAACACAACACATGTATAATGACTGTAACCTAGCTAGTTACCTAGCGAATACACTTTAGTTTTATTTCTACTATCTAGCTAGCTACACTGGATGCAGCCATTAGTGCTACATGCTAACTAGCTAACCAAAACGTGGCTAACTACCAAATGAAAAATAATTCAGCTATTTCTGATTGTTACCATATATAGCTAGTTAGACCCTTTCTGACAATTGTACTGTGAACACAAAGTTAGCTAGCTGGATATCTAGTTAAGAAAGCTATCTCTAGTTTGCCTTAGCTACAGTAACCAAGAAAATCTATGATCATGATCTCTCCTGGCGAAAAATACTATTACCACTTTGAGCTGCCTGTAAAATGAAGATCCCTGTAAACAGTCATTTCAATTGATTTAATATAGTTAGTTAGAAGGAGAACAACGTCTTGTCTTCTCATTCTGCAGATTAAAATCCCACCGACTGTCACAGTGCAGCACAAGTGAAAAAATGAAAACTACTTTGAAATCGTGCCACCAGACTATTCCCTGACTGTAATAGCTAGATCAAATGCAAAAACGTGAAATTGATTTGTGATTGTGTTCTCAACGGTACAATATCGAGCATGTGAGCGCAGAAATTGTGCACCGAAATCAGATAACTTTGAACTTTTTCAAATTATGATATTTTCACAATGCTCTCTATAAATAGCCCAAACAACTATCCCTTCCCCTACTGTATTTATTTATTTTGCTCCTTTGCACCCCATTATTTCTACTTTGCACACTCATCTACTGTCAAATCTACCATTCCAGTGTTTTACTTGCTATATTGTATTTACTTTGCCACCATGGCCTTTTTTGCCTTTTCCTCCCTTATCTCACCTAATTTGCTCACATTGTATATAGACTTATTTTTCTACTGTATTATTGACTGTATGTTTGTTTTTATTCCATGTGTAGATCTGTGTTGTTGTATGTGTCAAACTGCTTTGTTTTATCTTGACCAGGTCGCAATTGTAAATGAGAACTTGTTCTCAACTTGCCTACCTGGTTAAATAAAGGTGAAATAAATAAAAATCTATTCATTTTCAAACATTCCAAAGTAGCATGATGACAGGAAGCCATCCTTTCGTGTTATATCAAAGATACAAAATCTACCAAAAATATTATTGCTGATCATTTTATCATGTATTTAGCTGTTTATATAAAGAAAATTTTGTAAAAACAGGGACACCTTTTGCCTGTCACCTTTTTTTAAAGAAGTGAACTTATCCGGATCCTAAGCACCTGATATCTGACCTAACTACACCACACCTCCGCCTTGTCGTTTGCTGATGCAGCAACTATCAGGTGTAGACTAAATATTTATTTGACATTGTTTGACTTTGTTGACTTTTCCAGAGCTCTCTACCCCCTAGTGGGGTTTATCAAGGCCAGGGTTCCCCAACTGGCGGCTAGCCCATGGCTGGTTTATCAAGGCCAGGGTTCCCCAACTGGCGGCTAGCCCATGGCTGGTTTATCAAGGCCAGGGTTCCCCAACTGGCGGCTAGCCCACGGCTGGTTTATCAAGGCCAGGGTTCCCCAACTGGCGGCTAGCCCATGGCTGGTTTATCAAGGCCAGGGTTCCCCAACTGGCGGCTAGCCCACGGCTGGTTTATCAAGGCCAGGGTTCCCCAACTGGCGGCTAGCCCACGGCTGGTTTATCAAGGCCAGGGTTCCCCAACTGGCGGCTAGCCCATGGCTGGTTTATCAAGGCCAGGGTTCCCCAACTGGCGGCTAGCCCATGGCTGGTTTATCAAGGCCAGGGTTCCCCAACTGGCGGCTAGCCCACGGCTGGTTTATCAAGGCCAGGGTTCCCCAACTGGCGGCTAGCCCATGGCTGGTTTATCAAGGCCAGGGTTCCCCAACTGGCGGCTAGCCCACGGCTGGTTTATCAAGGCCAGGGTTCCCCAACTGGCTGCTTTTATTTGGCACCCCAAGTTTTCTGATACAATTTTTATTTATTTTTTATTAAAAAAAATGGTGTGGAATTTTTATTGTTGGACATAGAAGACTGTAAAAAAAAAAACACACCAGGAAATTTTAACTCCAGGTGATTTTAATTGAACAAATCTGTTCACACGCCTAATAGAGAGACACGTGATTGTATACAAATCTACTGAATCTACTGAATCTAGTATACTGAATCTAGTTGATGATTCTAGGCTGTAATACAGAGAGGTCTGTGACGGAGAGGTCTGTGACAGGGAGGTCTGTGACAGGGAGGTCTGTGACAGGGAGGTCTGTGACGGAGAGGTCTGTGACAGGGAGGTCTGTGACAGGGAGGTCTGTGACAGGGAGGTCTGTGACGGAGAGGTCTGTGACGGAGAGGTCTGTGACGGAGAGGTCTGTGACGGAGAGATCTGTGACAGAGAGAGGTCTGTGACGGAGAGATCTGTGACAGAGAGAGGTCTGTGACGGAGAGGTCTGTGACAGAGAGAGGTCTGTGACGGAGAGATCTGTGACAGAGAGAGGTCTGTGACGGAGAGGTCTGTGACGGAGAGGTCTGTGACGGAGAGGTCTGTGACGGAGAGGTCTGTGACGGAGAGAGGTCTGTGACGGAGAGAGGTCTGTGACGGAGAGAGGTCTGTGACGGAGAGGTCTGTGACGGAGAGGTCTGTGACGGAGAGAGTTCTGTGACGGAGAGAGATCTGTGACGGAGAGAGGTCTGTGACGGAGAGAGATCTGTGACGGAGAGAGGTCTGTGACGGAGAGGTCTGTGACGGAGAGGTCTGTGACGGAGAGGTCTGTGACGGAGAGAGGTCTGTGACGGAGAGAGGTCTGTGGCGGAGAGAGGTCTGTGGCGGAGAGAGGTCTGTGGCGGAGAGAGGTCTGTGACGGAGAGAGATCTGTGGCAGAGAGAGGTCTGTGACAGGGAGAGGTCTGTGACAGGGAGAGGTCTGTGACGGAGAGAGGTCTGTGACGGAGAGAGGTCTGTGACGGAGAGAGGTCTGTGACGGAGAGAGATCTGTGACGGAGAGAGGTCTGTGACGGAGGTGATAATTGGCCAGCCACCGTAATAGCCTTCTTTGAATAGAAAATATATATTTATTATTATTTTAATTGTTTTGTTTTGGTGCATATTTTCTGCTCTCCTCTACTCCTGACTGCATGTGCTGCGCTAGAAATAGAATGGCTGTCCCCATTCAACTCAATGACGGCATAATGAGTGGCCTGGCGGCCATTGCGAGTGTGACCATGAGAACAAAGGCAGGAAGTAAAATATGTGCTGTGATTTGTTGATTCAACTCAACTGACATTAGTCACATCAATTAGCATCATTTAAATGAATATTCTACATTTACCATGGAAATTATTGCATCACAATACCAGGAAGCCAATACGAGTGTACCCCTGAGTTTACCACTGAAATTGCCAGGGTTAGAAGGTCCCAAGCCTGTTCTATTCATTCTATTTCTATGTGTGCTGCTGTTGCATTATGGGGGGTGTTGCCTAGGCAACCGAAGACTCGTTTTGCTTGTTTCGGCAATGAGCAACAAAGTTTCATCACGTTGTTACGGCAGAAATGGAAACAACCGTACGAATACCCTGCCGTTTCGTCAAAAGTCAAATATTCGTTACATAAATACAAAACAAACAAAAATGTGTGTATATACAGTACCAGTCAAAAGTTTGGACACACCTACTCATTCAACGGTTTTTCTTTATTCTTACTATTTTCTACATTGAATAATAGTGACATCAAAACTATGAAATAACACATATGGAATCATGTAATAAACAAAAAAGTGTAAAGCAAATCAAAATATATTTTCTATTTTAGATTCTTCAAAGTAGCCACCCTTTGCTTTGCACACTCTTGGCGTTCTCTCAACCAGCTTCACCTGTAACGCTTTTCCAACAGTCTTGAAGGAGTTCCCACATATGCTGAGCACTTGTTGGCTGCATTTCCTTCACTCTGCGGTCCAACTCATCCCAAACCATCTCAATTGGGTTGAGGTTGGGTGATTGTGGAGGCCAGGTCATCTGATGCAGCACTCCATGACTCTCCATATTGGTCAAATAGCCCTTACACAGCCTGGAGGTGTGTTGGGTCATTGTCCTGTTGAAAAACAAATGATAGTCCCACTAAGTGCAAACCAGATGGGATGGCGTATCGCTGCAGAATGCTGTGGTAGCAATGCTAGTTAAGTGTGCTTTGAATTCTAAATAAATCACAGACAGTGTCACCAGCAAAGCACCCCCACACCATCACACCTCCTCCTCCATGCTTCACGGTGGGAACCACACATGCAGAGATCATCCGTTCACCTACTCTGCGTCTCACAAAGACACGGCAGTTAGAACCAAAAATCTCCAATTTGGACTTAAGACCAAAGGACAAATTTCCACCGGTCTAATGTCCATTGCTCGTGTTTCTTGGCCCAAGCAAGTCTCTTCTTATTATTGGTGTCCTTTAGTAGCGGTTTCTTTGCAGCAATTTGACAATGAAGGCCTGATTCACGCAGTCTCTTCTGAACAGTTGATGTTGAGATGTGTCTGTTACTTGAATTCTGTGAAGCATTTATTTGGGCTGCAATTTCTGAGGCTGGTAACTCGAATGAACTTATCTTCTGCAGCAGAGGTAACTCTGGGTCTTTCTTTCCTGTGGTGGTCCTCATTCAATTTCATCATTGCGATTGACTGACCTTCATGTCTTAAAATTTGTGGAATTTCTTTCCTTCTTAAAACCTCTCTAGGGTACGTGGGACGAAATTGTCCCACACTATTCAACAGCCAGTGACAAATCAGAGCGCCAAATTTAAAACCACAAAATGTCATAATTCAAAGTTCTCAAACATAGGACTATTTTACACCATTTTATAGATACACTTCTCCTGAATCGAACCACGTTGTCCGATTTCAAAAAGGCTTTACAGCGAAAGCAAAACATTAGATTATGTACATAGACACAAAAAACCACACAGCCATTTCCAAGCAACTAGAATGCATCACAAATACCCAAAACACAGCTAAATGCAGCACTAACCTTTGATGATCTTCATCAGATGACACTCCTAGAACATCATGTTACACAATACATGCATTTTTTTGTTCGATCAAGTTCATATTTATATCCAAAAACAGCATTTTACAATGGTTCGTGACGTTCAGAAAATATTTTGCCTCCAAAACTGCCAGTTTATATTTTGCCTCCAAAACTGCCGATTTTACAAAAATACTATTCATAAACCTTGATAAAATATTAAATTGTTATTCAAAGAATTATAGATAAACATCTCCTGAATCCAACCACGTTGTCCGATTTCAAAATAACTTTACGTGCACACTTTGCAATAATCTGAGTACTGTGGTCAGAAAAAGACATCAAGCAATACAGATAGCCGCCATTTTTGAGTCATCTAAAAGCATAAATAAAACTAGAAATATTCGCTTACCTTTAGTAATCTTCATCAGAAGGCACTTCCACAATAAATGTTGCTTTGTTCGATAAACTCCATAATTTATGTCCAAATAGCTCCTTGTTGTTCGCGCGTTCAGTTCAGCTACTCCAAATGTAGGATGCGCGAGGAAGATGTCACTAAGAAAAGTTAAAAAAAATCTATTTACGTTCGTTCAAACGTTGTAAAGCATCAATCTTTAGGGCCTTTAGAACGCGAAGATTCAATAATATTACAACCGGACGAAACCAGTGTCTTGAAAAACGTTTTGGAACGTGGAGCTACCTCTCGCATGAACGCGCCTCTCATTCCCAGCCTTCTCATTCGGTCTCTGTTCATCATAGACGACTCAAACAACTCTCTAAAGACTGTTGACATCTAGTGGAAGCCTTAGGAAGTGCAAAATGAACCCTAACTCACTGTCTGTTAGAAAGGCAAGGACTTGAAAGGACTATAAGCACCAGAATTCTCACTTCCCGGTTAGATTTTTCTCAGGGTTTTTCCTGCCATATGAGTTCTGTTATACTAACAGACATCATTCAAACAGTTTTAGAAACTTCAGAGTGTTTTCTATCCAAATCCATTAATAATATGCATATTCTAGTTCCTGGGCCCGAGTAGTAGGCAGTTTAATTTGGGTACGTTTTTCATCCGGCCGTGAAAATACTGCCCCCTACCCTAGAGAGGTTGATGCGTTTGAGCCAATCAGTTGTGTTGTGACAAGGTAAGGGTGGTTTACAGAAGATAGCCCTATTTGGTAAAAGACCAAGTCCATATTATGGCAAGAACAGCTGAAATAAGCAAAGAGAAACAACAGTCCATCATTACTTTAAGACATGCTAGGGCTAGGGTCCTTTTTTTAGAATATCCGCCTGACTGACATGCCCAAAGGAAACTGCCTGTTACTCAGGCCCAGAAGCCATATAATTGGTAGCATTGGATAGATAACACTCTGAAGTTTGTAGAAATGTTAAAATAATGTATGAGACTATAACACAATTGATATGGTAGGAGAAAATCCAAAGAGAAACCAACCAGAATTTTTTGTTGTTGTTGAGATCCCATGCTATTACAATGGAAAGCTATGGGTCCTATGCAATTCCAGCTCCCAGATTGCAATTCCTATGGCTTCCACTAGATGTCAACAGTCTTTGTTCAAGGTTTCAGGCTTGTTTCTTCCAAAACGAGGAAGAATTTTGAGTTTTGGTACTAGGAGTCACAGTTGGAAATCAGTCTGTGGGCGAGCGACGAAGAGGACGCGCACTTGCTAATTTTACTTTTCTATTGAACATACTTCTTTCCGTATGAAATATGATAGTTTAATTACATTTTAGGGTACCTGAGGATTAAATAGAAACGTAGTTTGACTTGTTTTAATAAAGTTTAGTGGTAGCTTTTTGGATTCCTTTGCCTGCATGTTGAACGAGTGGATTACTCAAATTGATGGCGCCAACTAAACAGACTTTTTGGGATATAAAGAAGGTATTTATCTAAAAAAACGACCATGCATGTTGTAGCTGGGACCCTTTGGATTGCAAACAGAGGAAGATTTTCAAAAAGTAAGGGATTATTTAATCGCTATTTGTGATTTTATGAAGCCTGTGCTGGTTGAAAAATATGTTGATATGGGGCGCCGTCCTCAAACAATTGCATGGTATGCTTTTGCTGTAAAGCCTATTGTAAATCAGACAATGCAATTAGATTAACAAGAATTTAAGATTTTAATCGACATAAGATACTTGTATGTTCATAAATGTTTAATATTAAGATTATTTATTTGAATTACTCTCAAATTTCACCGGATGTTATCGACAGGTGTCCCGCTGACCGGACGCCTAGTCCTAAGAAGTTCAAGGCACACAGACAGACACAGGGGGAGGTGTAGAGTGATGAAGAGACAGACAGATGCAGGGGGAGGTGTAGAGTGATGAAGAGACAGACAGATACAGGGGGAGGTGTAGAGTGATGAAGAGACAGACAGATACAGGGGGAGGTGTAGAGTGATGATGGGAAGAGACAGACAGATACAGGGGGAGGTGTAGAGTGATGATGAGACAGACAGATACAGGGGGAGGTGTAGAGTGATGAAGAGACAGACAGATACAGGGGGAGGTGTAGAGTGATGAAGAGACAGACAGATACAGGGGGAGGTGTAGAGTGATGAAGAGAGACAGATACAGGTGGAGGTGTAGAGTGATGAAGAGACAGACAGATACAGGGGGAGGTGTAGAGTGATGAAGAGACAGACAGATACAGGGGGAGGTGTAGAGTGATGAAGAGACAGACAGATACAGGGGGAGGTGTAGAGTGATGAAGAGACAGACAGATACAGGGGGAGGTGTAGAGTGATGAAGAGACAGACAGATACAGGGGGAGGTGTAGAGTGATGAAGAGACAGACAGATACAGGGGGAGGTGTAGAGTGATGAAGAGACAGACAGATACAGGGGGAGGTGTAGAGTGATGAAGAGACAGACAGATACAGGGGGAGGTGTAGAGTGATGAAGAGACAGACAGATACAGGGGGAGGTGTAGAGTGATGAAGAGACAGACAGATACAGGGGGAGGTGTAGAGTGATGAAGAGACAGACAGATACAGGGGGAGGTGTAGAGTGATGAAGAGACAGACAGATACAGGGGGAGGTGTAGAGTGATGAAGAGACAGACAGATACAGGGGGAGGTGTAGAGTGATGAAGAGACAGACAGATACAGGGGGAGGTGTAGAGTGATGAAGAGACAGACAGATACAGGGGGAGGTGTAGAGTGATGAAGAGACAGACAGATACAGGAGGAGGTGTAGAGTGATGAAGAGACAGATACATTATGTGTGAAGCTGCTCTACTTCACTCCTCTCTAACTGGTTTCAGTTTCTCTCCACTCCCCTGAGGTTTGCCCCAGAAAAACACTGGCTGGCTGAGAGCCTGGTATCTTCTAGAGCTAGCTGGAGCTGGGGCTAGCTGCTGTCTGCCTCTCGTGACTCCTTTCCTCTGCTCCTCTCCTTATCTCCTCTCCTTATCTCCTCTCCTTATCTCCTGTCTACTTGAGGTGTTACTCTGCATGCATTTTCCAACATTTTCTCATTAAAAAAAATATAAATCGAATTTCATTATTTTCTGTTCAGTAGTTTATTACACCAGTAGATATCATCCTTTCTCTATCAAGGATTTAATAACTAAACCAGTGTGTTTATATTGTGTATATTTTGTATATTGTATATTTTGTATATTGTATATTTTAAGTTCCACTAGAATTCATATAGGCACTAGATTATATGCTGTTATTATCTATGCATAGTCACTTTACCCCCATTGATATTATCTATGCATAGTCACTACACCCCCACTGATATTATCTATGCATAGTCACTACACCCCCACTGATATTATCTATGCATAGTCACTACACCCCCACTGTAACGGTCGTCGAAGGGAGTAGACCAAGGCGCAGCGTGGTGAGTGCTCATCGTTAACTTTCAACAAAATCAACGACAGCCAAACGGTTCTGTCAGGAACATCAACTCAACAGAAAGTAACCAGCCACAAAACCCCGAAGGAAAAACAGGCTGCCTAAGTATGGCTCCCAATCAGAGACAACGATATACAGCTGTCCCTGATTGAGAACCATACCAGGCCAAAATAAAGAAATACACAAAACTTAGAAAAAATAGACAGAATGCCCACTCTAGTCACACCCTGACCTTACCAAAATGGAGAATAAAACCCTCTCTATGGCTAGGGCGTGACACCTACCTACAAATGACCTCCACTAACCAGTACCACAGTGCATTGACTCTGTACCGGTACCCCCTGTATATAGCCTCCACATTGACTCTGTACCGGTACCCCCTGTATATAGCCTCCACATTGACTCTGTACCGGTACCCCCTGTATATAGTCTCCACATTGACTCTGTACCGGTACCCCCTGTATATAGCCTCCACATTGACTCGGTACCGGTACCCCCTGTATATAGCCTCCACATTGACTCGGTACCGGTACCCCCTGTATATAGCCTCCACATTGACTCGGTACCGGTACCCCCTGTATATAGCCTCCACATTGACTCTGTACCGGTACCCCCTGTATATAGCCTCCACATTGACTCTGTACCGGTACCCCCTGTATATAGCCTCCACATTGACTCGGTACCGGTACCCCCTGTATATAGCCTCCACATTGACTCTGTACCGGTACCCCCTGTATATAGCCTCCACATTGACTCGGTACCGGTATCCCCTGTATATAGCCTCCACATTGACTCTGTACCGGTACCACCTGTATATAGCCTCCACATTGACTCTGTACCGGTAACACCCTGTATATAGCCTCCACATTGACTCTGTACCGGTACCCCCCTGTATATAGCCTCCACATTGACTCGGTACCGGTACCCCCTGTATATAGCCTCCACATTGACTCTGTACCGGTACCCCCTGTATATAGCCTCCACATTGACTCTGTACCGGTACCCCCTGTATATAGCCTCCACATTGACTCTGTACCGGTACCCCCTGTATATAGCCTCCACATTGACTCTGTACCGGTACCCCCTGTATATAGCCTCCACATTGACTCTGTACCGGTACCCCCTGTATATAGCCTCCACATTGACTCTGTACCGGTACCCCCTGTATATAGCCTCCACATTGACTCTGTACCGGTACCCCCCTGTATATAGCCTCATAATTGTGTTTTTATTATTTTTTACTTTAGTTTATTTTAGTAAATATTTTCTAAAACTCTATTTTCTTAAAACTGCATTGTTGGTTAAGGGGCTTGTCAGTAAGTATTTCACGGTAAGGTCTACTACACCTGTTGTATTCGGCGTACGTGACTAATAAAGTTTGATTTGAATGTAAATATAATATGAATACTTGAAGTTGAGGGAAGTCAGACTACTTTCGAGGTGTTTAATGTATTTTAATTAACGTATTTAACCTGTTTTTATAAAGGTTTGTCTTATTGAGAGGAGTTTCTTCTATGAGGAAAGCTCAATCATAATTAACAGCTGCCTTTTTTTTGTCTTTCCCACGGATGGGCGAGAAGTCGGGCCTTAGCTGAAATGAATGTTTGTTGAACTGGACCGAGGAGTTGTAGCTTGAAGCTTCACTTCCTCATTCTGACGTAATTCAACATGATTATTAAGAGGACCGACCCGCTGTTCTGTGACGAGGAAGAACAGGAAACGCTGGCTAAAATCTTCACCTAATATCGGTTTAAAATTAGACATCGTTACAGAGATCTGCCCATATTTATAAAGTGTCTCAGAGTAGGAGTGCAGATCTAGGATCAGGTCCCCTCTGTCCATATAAGATCAGCACTCTTCCTATAGGATACGTTGTGTGTGTGTGTGTGTGTGTGTCCGAGGGATTGTCACCTCCTACATGAATTAGCTCAGCAGGAAGGACTACTTGTTATGAAACGACCTGGCAGGTTGCAGAGTTAGGGAGAGAGGGGGGGAAGAGGGAGAGAGAGGGGGGGAGAGGGAGAGGAGAGAGGGGGGGGGAGAGGGAGATGGGGGGGGGGGAGAGGGGGGGGAGGGAGATGGGGGGGGGGGGGGAGGGAGATGGAGGGAGAGAGATGAGGGGGGGATGAGGGGAGAGAGGGGGGGAGAGAGAGGGGGGGGGAGAGATGGCAGGGGGAGAGAGAGGGGGGGGGGAGAGAGAGGAGGGGGGTGGGGGGTAGAGAGGAGAGGGTAGAGGTGGGGGGGTTTAAGAGAGGGAGAGAGAGAGGTCAGGGAGAGAGAGGACGAGGGATAGAGAGGAGAGAGGGCAGGAGGAGAGAGAGGAAGAGGGGGGATAGAGAGGGAGAGAGAGGGCAGGAGGCGAGAGAGGAAGAGGGGGGTAGAGAGGGAGAGAGAGGGCAGGGGGAGAGAGAGGAAGAGGGGGGGTAGAGAGGGAGAGAGAGGGCAGGGGGAGAGAGAGGAAGAGGGGGGGTAGAGAGGGAGAGAGAGGGCAGGGGGAGAGAGAGGAAGAGGGGGGATAGAGAGGGGAGAGAAAGGGCAGGGGGAGAAGGGAGAGGAAAGGGGGGGGTAGAGAGGGAGAGAGAGGGCAGGGGGAGAGAGAGGAAGAGGGGGGGGTAGAGAGGAAGAGGGGGGTAGAGAGGGAGAGAGAAGGCAGGGGGGGAGAGAGAGGAAGAGGGGGGGTAGAGAGGGAGAGAGAGGGCAGGGGGAGAGAGAGGAAGAGGGGGGATAGAGAGGGAGAGAGAGGGCAGGAGGAGAGAGAGGAAGAGGGGGGGTAGAGAGGGAGAGAGAGGGCAGGGGGAGAGAGAGGAGAGGGGGGGTAGAGAGGAAGAGGGGGGGTAGAGGGAGAGAGAAGGCAGGGGGAGAGAGAGGAAGAGGGGGAGAGAGAGGAGAGGGGGGGAGAGGGGGGTAGGAGAGAGAAGAGGGGGGTAGAGAGGGAGAGAGAGAGGGCAGGGGGGGAGAGGAGGAAGAGGGGGGGTAGAGGGAGAGAGAGGGCAGGGGGAGAGAGAGGAAGAGGAAGAGGGGGGATAGATAGAGAGGGAGAGAGAGGGCAGGAGGCGAGAGAGGAAGAGGGGGGGTAGAGAGGGAGAGAGAGGGCAGGGGGGAGAGAGGAAGAGGGGGGGGTAGAGAGGAAGAGGGGGGGTAGAGAGGGAGAGAGAAGGCAGGGGGAGAGAGAGGAAGAGGGGGGGGGTAGAGGTAGAGGAGGGAGAGGAGGCAGGGGAGAGAGAGAGGGAGAGGGGGGGTAGAGAGGGAGAGAGGGCAGGGGGAGAGAGGGGGGGTAGAGGGGAGAGAGAGAGGGAGGGGGGGGGGAGAGAGAGGGGGGGTAGAGAGGGAGAGAGAGGGCAGGGGGAGAGAGGGAGAGAGAGAGAGAGGAGGGGGTAGAGAGGGAGAGAGAGGGCAGAGGGAGAGAGAGGAAGAGGGGGGGGTAGGGGGTAGAGAGGGAGAGAGAGGGCAGGGGGAGAGGGGAGAGAGAGGGCATGGGGAGAGAGAGGGGGGTAGAGAGGGAGAGAGGAAGAGAGGGGAGAGAGGGAGGGGGGGCAGGAGGCGAGAGAGGAAGGGGGGTGAGTAGAGAGGGAGAGGAGGGCAGGGGGGAGAGAGAGGAAGAGGGGGGGTAGAGAGGGGGAGAGGGGGGAGGGGGGAGAGAGAGGAAGAGGGGGGGGTAGAGAGGGAGAGAGAGGGCAGGGGGAGAGGAAGAGGGAGGGGGATAGAGGGAGAGAAAGGGCAGGAGGCGAGAGAGGAAGAGGGGGGGTAGAGAGGGAGAGAGAGGGCAGGGGGAGAGAGAGGAAGAGGGGGGGTAGAGAGAAGAGGGGGGGTAGAGAGGGAGAGAGAAGGCAGGGGGGAGAGAGAGGAAGAGGGGGGGTAGAGAGGGAGAGAGAGGGCAGGGGGAGAGAGAGGAGAGGGGGGATAGGGGGAGAGGGGAGAGAGAGGGCAGGAGGCGAGAGAGGAAGAGGGGGGGGTAGAGAGGGAGAGAGAGGGCAGGGGGAGAGAGAGGAAGAGGGGGGGTAGAGAGGAAGAGGGGGGGTAGAGAGGGAGAGAGAAGGCAGGGGGAGAGAGAGGAAGAGGGGGGGGTAGAGAGGAAGAGGGGGGGTAGAGAGGGAGAGAGAAGGCAGGGGGAGAGAGAGGAAGAGGGGGGGGTAGAGAGGGAGAGAGAAGGCAGGGGGAGAGAGAGGAAGAGGGGGGGTAGAGAGGGAGAGAGAGGGCAGGGGGAGAGAGAGGAAGAGGGGGGATAGAGAGGGAGAGAGAGGGCAGGAGGCGAGAGAGGAAGAGGGGGGGTAGAGAGGGAGAGAGAGGGCAGGGGGAGAGAGAGGAAGAGGGGGGGGTAGAGAGGAAGAGGGGGGGTAGAGAGGGAGAGAGAAGGCAGGGGGAGAGAGGAGAGGAAGAGGGGGGGTATGATAGGGAGGAGAGAGGGGCAGGGGGAGAGAGAGGAAGAGGGGGTAGAGAGGGAGAGAGAGGGCAGGGGAGAGAGGGCGGGGGTTAGAGGAGGGAGAGGAGAGAGCGCGGGGGGGTAGAGAGGGAGAGAGAGGGCAGGGATTGCGAGAGGAAGAGGTGGGGTATTAGTTAGAGAGGGGAGAGAGAGGGCAGGAGGCGAGAGAGGAAGAGGGGGGGTAGAGAGGGAGAGAGAGGGCAGGGGGAGAGAGGGAGAGAGAGGGCATGGGGAGAGAGAGGGGGGGTAGAGAGGGAGAGAGAGGGCATGGGGAGAGAGAGGGGGGGAGAGAGGGAGAGAGAGGGCAGGGGGAGAGAGAGGAAGGGGGGGATAGAGAGCGGGAGAGAAGAGGGCAGGAGGCGAGAGCGGAACGAGGGGGGGTAGAGGGAGAGAGAGAGGGCAGGGGAGACGAGAGAGGAAGAGGGGGGTAGAGCGGAAGAGGCGGGGTTAGAGAGGGAGAGACGATGGCAGGGGGTGAGGGAGAGAGAGAACGAGGGGGGGTAGAGTAGAGAGGGTGAGAGAGAGGGGCAGGGGGGAGAGAGAGGAAGAGGGGGTAGAGAGGGAGAGAGGGGCAGGGGAGAGAGAGAGGAAGAGGGGGGTAGAGAGGGAGAGAGAGGCAGGGGAGAGAGAGGAAGAGGGGGGGTAGAGAGGGAGAGAGAGGGCAGGGGGAGAGAGAGGAAGAGGGGGGGGTAGAGAGGGAGAGAGAGGGCAGGGGGAGAGAGAGGAAGAGGGGGTAGAGAGGGAGAGAGAGGGCAGGGGGAGAGAGGAAGAGGGGGGGTAGAGAGGGAAAGAGAGGGCAGGGGGAGAGAGAGGAAGAGGGGGGTAGAGAGGGAGAGAGAGGGCAGGGGGAGAGAGAGGAGAGAGAGGGCAGGAGGCAAGAGAGGGCAGGGGGAGAGAGAGGGCAGGGGGAGAGAGAGGAGAGAGAGGGAGGAGGCAAGAGAGGGCAGGGGGAGAGAGAGGGCAGGGGGAGAGAGAGGGCAGGGGGAAAGAGAGGGCAGGAGGAGGGAGAGAGGGAAGAGAAGTTGGACAGAGGGAGAGAGAGGGCAGGATGAGAGAGGGCAGGGGGAGAGAGAGAGGGAAGAGAAGTTGGACAGAGGGAGAGAGAGGGCAGGATGAGAGAGGGCAGGGGGAGAGAGAGAGGGAAGAGAAGTTGGACAGAGGGAGAGAGAGAGACAGCTCAAGTCAGATGGTGTTAGTCCCTGGCTGTTATATGATTCAACCAGCAGACAGCTTACAGGCCTGTTATAAACACTTAAGGATCTCTGGTGGCTTGCCTAGACTCCATCTGTTGGTTAGTGGCTTCTGGGGCATACTGCAGCTGCTCTGTCTACATGGTTAGACAGGATACAGTAGGACCAGCTGCTCTGTCTACATGGTTAGACAGGATACAGTAGGACCAGCTGCTCTGTCTACATGGTTAGACAGGATACAGTAGGACCAGCTGCTCTGTCTACATGGTTAAACAGGATACAGTAGGACCAGCTGCTCTGTCTACATGGTTAGACAGGATACAGAAGACCGGCTGCTCTGTCTACATGGTTAGACAGGATACAGTAGTACCAGCTGCTCTGTCCACATGGTTAAACAGGATACAGTAGGACCAGCTGCTCTGTCTACATGGTTAGACAGGATACAGTAGGACCAGCTGCTCTGTCTACATGGTTAGACAGGATACAGAAGACCGGCTGCTCTGTCTACATGGTTAGACAGGATACAGTAGGACCAGCTGCTCTGTCCACATGGTTAGACAGGATACAGTAGGACCAGCTGCTCTGTCTACATGGTTAGACAGGATACAGTAGGACCAGCTGCTCTGTCTACATGGTTAGACAGGATACAGTAGGACCAGCTGCTCTGTCTACATGGTTAGACAGGATACAGTAGGACCAGCTGCTCTGTCTACATGGTTAGACAGGATACAGTAGGACCAGCTGCTCTGTCTACATGGTTAGACAGGATACAGAAGACCGGCTGCTCTGTCTACATGGTTAGACAGGATACAGTAGGACCAGCTGCTCTGTCCACATGGTTAGACAGGATACAGTAGGACCAGCTGCTCTGTCTACATGGTTAGACAGGATACAGTAGGACCAGCTGCTCTGTCTACATGGTTAGACAGGATACAGTAGGACCAGCTGCTCTGTCTACATGGTTAGACAGGATACGGTAGGACCAGCTGCTCTGTCTACATGGTTAGACAGGATACGGTAGGACCAGCTGCTCTGTCTACATGGTTAGACAGGATACAGTAGGACCAACTGCTCTGTCTACATGGTTAGACAGGATACGGTAGGACCAGCTGCTCTGTCTACATGGTTAGACAGGATACGGTAGGACCAGCTGCTCTGTCTACATGGTTAGACAGGATACGGTAGGACCAGCTGCTCTGTCCACATGGTTAGACAGGATACGGTAGGACCAGCTGCTCTGTCTACATGGTTAGACAGGATACAGTAGGACCAGCTGCTCTGTCTACATGGTTAGACAGGATACAGTAGAACCAGCTGCTCTGTCCACATGGTTAGACAGGATACAGTAGGACCAGCTGCTCTGTCTACATGGTTAGACAGGATACAGTAGGACCAGCTGCTCTGTCCACATGGTTAGACAGGATACAGTAGGACCAGCTGCTCTGTCCACATGGTTAGACAGGATACAGTAGGACCAGCTGCTCTGTCTACATGGTTAGACAGGATACAGTAGGACCAGCTGCTCTGTCCACATGGTTAGACAGGATACAGTAGGACCAGCTGCTCTGTCTACATGGTTAGACAGGATACAGTAGGACCAGCTGCTCTGTCCACATGGTTAGACAGGATACAGTAGGACCAGCTGCTCTGTCTACACGGTTAGACAGGATACAGTAGGACCAGCTGCTCTGTCTACACGGTTAGACAGGATACAGTAGGACCAGCTGCTCTGTCTACACGGTTAGACAGGATACTGTAGGACCAGCTGCTCTGTCTACACGGTTAGACAGGATACAGTAGGACCAGCTGCTCTGTCTACACGGTTAGACAGGATACAGTAGGACCAGCTGCTCTGTCTACACGGTTAGACAGGATACAGTAGGACCAGCTGCTCTGTCTACACGGTTAGACAGGATACAGTAGGACCAGCTGCTCTGTCCACATGGTTAGACAGGATACAGTAGGACCAGCTGCTCTGTCTACATGGTTAGACAGGATACAGTAGAACCAGCTGCTCTGTCTACATGGTTAGACAGGATACAGTAGAACCAGCTGCTCTGTCTACATGGTTAGACAGGATACAGTAGGACCAGCTGCTCTGTCTACATGGTTAGACAGGATACAGTAGGACCAGCTGCTCTGTCTACATGGTTAGACAGGATACAGTAGGACCAGCTGCTCTGTCTACATGGTTAGACAGGATACAGTAGGACCAGCTGCTCTGTCTACATGGTTAGACAGGATACAGTAGGACCAGCTGCTCTGTCCACATGGTTAGACAGGATACAGTAGGACCAGCTGCTCTGTCTACATGGTTAGACAGGATACAGTAGGACCAGCTGCTCTGTCTACATGGTTAGACAGGATACAGTAGGACCAGCTGCTCTGTCTACATGGTTAGACAGGATACAGTAGGACCAGCTGCTCTGTCCACATGGTTAGACAGGATACAGTAGGACCAGCTGCTTTGTCTACATGGTTAGACAGGATACAGTAGGACCAGCTGCTCTGTCCACACGGTTAGACAGGATACAGTAGGACCAGCTGCTCTGTCCACACGGTTAGACAGGATACAGTAGGACCAGCTGCTCTGTCCACACGGTTAGACAGGATACAGTAGGACCAGCTGCTCTGTCCACACGGTTAGACAGGATACAGTAGGACCAGCTGCTCTGTCTACATGGTTAGACAGGATACAGTAGGACCAGCTGCTCTGTCCACACGGTTTAGACAGGATACAGTAGGACCAGCTGCTCTGTCTACACGGTTAGACAGGATACAGTAGGACCAGCTGCTCTGTCCACACGG
The DNA here is from genome assembly GCF_901001165.1 of Salmo trutta. NCBI lineage: Eukaryota > Metazoa > Chordata > Actinopteri > Salmoniformes > Salmonidae > Salmo > Salmo trutta. The sequence continues at coordinate 41,544,116 of NC_042987.1, read as the reverse complement.
TTAGACAGGATACAGTAGGACCAGCTGCTCTGTCTACACGGTTAGACAGGATACAGTAGGACCAGCTGCTCTGTCCACACGGTTAGACAGGATACAGTAGGACCAGCTGCTCTGTCCACACGGTTAGACAGGATACAGTAGGACCAGCTGCTCTGTCTACACGGGTAGACAGGATACAGTAGGACCAGCTGCTCTGTCCACACGGTTAGACAGGATACAGTAGGACCAGCTGCTCTGTCCACACGGTTAGACAGGATACAGTAGGACCAGCTGCTCTGTCTAAACGGTTAGACAGGATACAGTAGGACCAGCTGCTCTGTCTACACGGTTAGACAGGATACAGTAGGACCAGCTGCTCTGTCTACACGGTTAGACAGGATACAGTAGGACCAGCTGCTCTGTCTACACGGTTAGACAGGATACAGTAGGACCAGCTGCTCTGTCCACATGGTTAGACAGGATACAGTAGGACCAGCTGCTCTGTCCACATGGTTAGACAGGATACAGTAGAACCAGCTGCTCTGTCTACATGGTTAGACAGGATACAGTAGGACCAGCTGCTCTGTCTACATGGTTAGACAGGATACAGTAGGACCAGCTGCTCTGTCTACATGGTTAGACAGGATACAGTAGGACCAGCTGCTCTGTCCACATGGTTAGACAGGATACAGTAGGACCAGCTGCTCTGTCCACATGGTTAGACAGGATACAGTAGGACCAGCTGCTCTGTCTACATGGTTAGACAGGATACAGTAGGACCAGCTGCTCTGTCTACATGGTTAGACAGGATACAGTAGGACCAGCTGCTCTGTCTACACGGTTAGACAGGATACAGTAGGACCAGCTGCTCTGTCCACACGGTTAGACAGGATACAGTAGGACCAGCTGCTCTGTCTACACGGTTAGACAGGATACAGTAGGACCAGCTGCTCTGTCCACACGGTTTAGACAGGATACAGTAGGACCAGCTGCTCTGTCCACACGGTTAGACAGGATACAGTAGGACCAGCTGCTCTGTCTACACGGTTAGACAGGATACAGTAGGACCAGCTGCTCTGTCCACACGGTTAGACAGGATACAGTAGGACCAGCTGCTCTGTCTACATGGTTAGACAGGATACAGTAGGACCAGCTGCTCTGTCCACATGGTTAGACAGGATACAGTAGGACCAGCTGCTCTGTCTACATGGTTAGACAGGATACAGTAGGACCAGCTGCTCTGTCTACATGGTTAGACAGGATACAGTAGGACCAGCTGCTCTGTCTACATGGTTAGACAGGATACAGTAGGACCAGCTGCTCTGTCTACATGGTTAGACAGGATACAGGAGACCACACACACAGTATAGAGAGTGAGAGATCTTAGAGGGGTTTCATTCCTTTGGCATCTTCAAAGAAACACCCAGCTGATGGGAAGAACCAAGCAGCTGTAATGAAATGTCATTGCATTTTGTTTAAAGGCCCAGTGCAGCCATTTTTTATATCAATATCAAATCATTTCTGGGTAACAGTTAAGTAGTTGATTATGGTCCCGTGTAGCTCAGTTGGTAGAGCATGGTGTTTGCAACACCAGGGTTGTGGGTTCGATTCCCACGGGGGACCAGTACGGAGAAGAAAAAAAATGTATGAAATGTATGCATTCACTACTGTAAGTCGCTCTGGATAAGAGCGTCTGCTAAATGACTAAAATGTAAATGATTACTGTAATAATCAAATTCAAATCAAATAAATAAATTTGATATAGCCCTTCGTACATCAGCTGAAATCTCAAAGTGCTGTACAGAAACCCAGCCTAAAACCCCAAACAGCAAGCAATGCATGTGAAAGAAGCACGGTGGCTGGGAAAAACTCCCTAGGAAAAACTCCTGAGAAAGGCCAAAAACCTAGGAAGAAACCTAGAGAGGAACCAGGCTATGAGGGGTGGCCAGTCCTCTTCTGGCTGTGCCGGGTGGATATTATAACAGAACATGGTCAAGATGTTAAAATGTTCGTAAATGGCCAGCATGGTCAAATAATAATAATCATTGTAGTTGTCGAGGGTGCAACAAGCACGTCCGGTGAACAGGTCAGGGTTCCGTAGCCGCAGGCAGAACAGTTGAAACTGGAGCAGCAGCATGGCCAGGTGGACTGGGGACAGCAAGGAGTCATCATGCCAGGTAGTCCTGAGGCATGGTCCTAGGGCTCAGGTCCTCCGAGAGAAAGAGAGAAAGAGAGAATTAGAGAGAGCATATTTACATTCACACAGGACACCGGATAAGACAAGAGAATACTCCAGATGTAACAGACTGACCCTAGCCCCCCGGCACATAAACTACTGCAGCATAAATACTGGAGGCTGAGACAGGAGGGATCAGAAGACACTGATCTATAATAATATATTACAATTATCCCAAAAACTATTTCTCAAGCACATTTTTTAGCTAGGACTGTCTGTGAGTGGGGAGGAGAGAACTGAAAAC